>NC_057763.1:26365750-26665750 GCF_010389155.1 Erigeron canadensis | reverse complement strand
TAAATTTCCTATTGAAAAGGAGGAAACCCTCAAACGAATACTTTCTCTCAAGAACCTAATCATCCCCCTGTCCTCTAAAACCATCTCTCTTTCTTCTGCAGCCGTTTACAAAACCATATTCGATCTTCCCATCACCGCTGCAAATTTCTTCCAAAAGTACCCTTTTCTATTTAAGATCTTCCAACCCTCCAAACCATTTTCCCACCCTCACGTTAAACTCACTCTACAAGCTCTAACTATACCCAATGAAGAATCCAAGATCTTTAACCCTTCCAGCTACCGTGAAGACGTGGCTGAGAGATTTACAAAACTGTTAATGTTCACACAAGAGATAAAGCTTCCTTTAGATATAATTGATTTGTTACAATTTGATCTTGGCTTGCCTCATGATTTTATCCTCATTCTTCTTCCTGAATTTCGGGAATATTTTCATATTTGTAATATGGATAACAATTCAACGGGTTTTGTAGTGTTCGGTCTAGAATTGGTCTCGCGGAGAGATAATCTTGTAACCTCAGTGTTGTAGAGAAAAGCAATGGAGGAATGTTATGGTGTTCAAAGGCAAATGCCTTGTTTTCTCTCCAACAAAAACAAAAGCAGCGACATTATATTCGATTCGATTGTTACTCTTTCTTTTGTCTGGTACAAGAACAGGAACTGGAAGAGCAATATCAAATGGGAAGAATGGCTTCAAAGTCCTCTTCTTTATGGTTCGTCTTGAGATATTGGTTGTAACTAATGTTGCTTTACTTGTTATTAGTTGCGAGTTTTGGATCATGTCCTCGGGGCTTGTATGAGTATAGGAAGGGTAAATTTGTTTATTTTTAGACTTGTACCTGTACTTATATGCTACTAGCAACTTATATGCTACTAGCAGCTTTCTGCCGCTAAAAAAAAAAAAAAGTAAGAATTTGAGAAAAACAGTGATTAAGCAGAGAAGTGGATAGTGGCTGTATTACACCAGTTGTTGCAGCTTTTTGTAGCAAAGAAGATTGAGAAGGAAAACTGATTGGCTTTTTGGATTGTTTGGGATTTGGGCGGAGGTTTACAAAGGCTTGGAAAAAAACCATCTGAGAATCTTTTATGTTTCAAACAAGATTAGGACACAAACTGTGGTTTTACGGGAAAATTATTAAAAGAATCTCTTGGCTCAATGACATTTGTTGTTGGGAGTGAGGTATCGGTATCTGTATCTGCAACTTATGAACCAGAGAGTGAAGCGTAGACCTGGAAGTGTAGGTGTGATGTGTAACGGCAACATTGCTGGAATTCTGGATTGATGGATAATTCCATTATCAAAGCCTTAACATCAATTTCTTGGGACAAGGACACTTATATGTTGAAGTGGTAATTTCGACTCCTTAAGTTGTGAATGGGCTGATCTGGATTATGTTCGGTAATGAACCATTACTAATGGTTCAAACATGTAAATCAGAAAATATTTATAATATGAAACGGATCAAATGGGTTGAAACTTTAAAGATGTCCAACATGTATTTTTTAAAGCATATCTCGTCCTATATACTTTAATGAAAATATTTAGATTATTAATCAACTAATATTATTTTGAAATCATATTTGGAAGATTTTACAAATGAGAAAAAATAGCTTGAGTAACCAATTTATTATAAAAATGAATCAATTTAACTAATTTTTTTTTAGACTTTCACAAAATACCTAACAAAATCACAATAAAAAATGAAAATCGCAATGAGATTTTGAAAATCTTTATGAGATTTAGAAAATCGCTATGAGATTTTACAAAATTGCATAGAGATTTTGTAAAATCTCATAGAGATTTTATAAAATCCCATAAGGATTTTAAAAATCTAATAAAGATGTTGTAAAATCACTATGAGATTTTAAAATCTCATAGATTTTTTCAAAATCTTTATGAGATTTTGACTTTTTCTAATTTTAATTTTTTTTTTTTTGAAATTTTGACTTCCACATTACGTTTTTTGACCTTTTTTTTTAGATTTTGACTTTTTTTGAGATTCAAAAAACACAATGCAAAAATCAAAATTTAAATAAAAAGTCAAAATTAAAAAAAAAAAAAGTCAAAATAAAAAACAAGTCAAAATCTCATAGAGATTTTCAAAATCTTTATGCGATTTTAAAATCTCATAACGAAATTATAAAATCTCTATGAGATTTTCAAAATCTTTATACGATTTTACAAAATCTCTATGCGATTTTCCAAAATCTCTATGCGATTTTGCCAAATTTCTATGCGATTTTAAAAATCTCTATGCGATTTTAAAAATCTCTATGCGATTTTCAAAATCTTATTGCGATTTTCACATTTTATTGCGATTTTGTTGGGTATTTTTTTTAAAAAAAAATTGGGTACTCATGTTATTAACTCTTTACAAATTTAGGATGCGTGACCTAACCTGACCCCTAGCAAAACTTACACGTCCTGACCTGTCAGTCTATCAGCCCGTTTTTCAACTACTAGTGTTGATAAATGTGTAGAGACACAACTAATGAAGCGATGTTTGGCGATAAAGTTGTGCAGTGAACAGATCACAATAACCTGGGCAGGGTTTGGAAGACATTCATTCCTTTTGGAATGTGTTTTAAAGATTGCATTCCCTTTTTTGGAAAGGATTTAAGCTACCTCCCCGTTATATATCATCGTCAGCACATAGTTAGATACTAGATTTTAGACCCGTGTCCAACACTGGACACGGGGTTTACGATATTATCAATATTAGATATTCATATATTAAGTCATAAAAGCTTATAATTTTGAAGATATAGGGTTCTAAGTGTTATACTTTGCAAGTTGTAATACAATAATCATATGTTCGTCACTGTCATTATTAGTTGAGACATATTGATGGAATTGTTTGTCATATTCGTTCCACAAGGCACATGTTATAATAATTTCTATATTATATAACTTTTTGAAATCAGTTGTATTCATAATGTGATATTATTATGAAAAATAATTAAGAATTAAAATATAAACATAATTTTGATCCTATATTTGACATTTAAATATATGTATTTGATCATAATGCGTACCCATAACACGCATAGGTTTATTTTCAATCACATGTCCTATGATAATTTGATAACAATTAGGATTGTGTTCATACTTGTTTCGGTCAAAAATTACCTAAGATAATTTTAGAAAGGATTTTAGACAACTAATGAACCGAAGATTTGTAAGTGGAGTTTGGTGTTCAAGGATCTTCAGATAAAAAAGAAAGTTTTCTTATTAAAAATAAATAAACTAAGAGTTTGTTCTAAAAACGAGTTTGTAAAGATCTTTGAGATCGAAATACTTTGAGTAAATAAAAAAATGGTTGAAGATAATGTAAAATAATGCAAAATAAAGTATAAATCTTAACTAAATACGAATAAAAGTAAAGATCTTAATGAAATGCAAATAAGAGTAAAGACACCAGAAATTTGTTGATGAGGAAAAACCCTTGATCCAGTTAAGTGATCTTAGGTAAAAAAAACCCCGGGAGGATGCAATCGACCCTCCAGTTATTCTTTTATTATGATAGCAATTCGATGAACAAGTGTTTAAAATGATATGAATGAATGAATAAATAAAGATGCTAGTAAACTAAAGTGTTGTTGTTCTTGATGATTGCTGAATGAATGTTGTTGAAGTGAGAGTGTTGATGTGTGTGTTCGTCCTCAGTGCAGATCGATCTTTCCTTCTATTTATAGAGCTAGACGTTGAACTATAATTCCGAAATATCCGGGATCTTCCTTGAATCACTCTTCTTTGATGAATTGACTTTACATGACCGTTGTGAATCATTCCTCTTCAAGTAATTCCGTTATCAATCCCAATTCTTGTGGATGAAGTGGTAGACTAGCCGTTGTAACACGTTTTTAACATAAAACACATCTTTGACTTGATTCCTGCAAATAAGACTTAATACACTAGACGTATATTCGTTAGTTCGATCTTAGATCTTGAAGATATCAAGATCCACATACAACAAGACAATACGAGTTTAACAACAATATTTATCAATATAGGATCAAGGATCCTTTAATTTCATACAGGACCACGGAGTAACCATAAAAGGACTTAATCTGAAAATTGTATTCAAGATCCTAGTAGTAAAAAATTTTCCCCACACAATTGTCCCCAAAACTTATGTTTCATTGAAAATAAAGATAAGTTTTTTATTTTACAGTTAAGTTTTGACAGTTCATAAAAAGATGAGGGGTAAAACGTGTATTGATGGGACATCTACAACTACCCTCTTTTATCTCCCACTTACACATGTTTTGACGGTTTACTTCTCTCATTCTATCTCGGGCCATTATCTTCAAACCCTAAAGGTTAGTTTTCTTTCAATCTTCAAACTTTCTTTCGTTTTTATTTTACTCAACGAATTATGCCTCGGTTATCTTCTTCCCGTTCGTCAATTAAAATAAGTAAAGAGTTCAATCCTATATATATCGCTAAAAACCCTAGAAAATGTCTATTCACTAACAGCGATATTGAGAAGATTAAGGGTTATTTTCCCAAAGATACTAAATTTAGGGCTTTTGATCCCACTCTTACTTCAGACATGCAGTCAGATCTATGGGTTTGTTTCCCTGGATTTCCTTTTGAAAACCTCAAACTATCATTCCCTTTCCCCGGATTGTATGACCAGTTTTTTAGGCTTTCTAAGTTAGCATACCCACAAGCCATGCCTATGCTATGGAGAACCCTTTATGTTTTGGACCATTTGGTTAAACAAAAGAAAATCGAATTTAAGATTTCAGACCTTCCTCTAGCATATAATCTACAAAGATTTGGTCCGGGTTACTATATACTTAAAGATCCTAACAAAGATGAGAGATTAGCTTTGGGGGTTACTCAGAATGACCCATCATGGAAAAGTAGATTTTTCTTTGTTTCAAAAAAGTCTCTTCCTAAAGGATTCTATCTGCCTACTGCTTGGACTGAAAAGGGTAGGGATTCATTTTTTCTCTTCATTTATTTACTTTAATTCAGTAATTATTTTACCTAATTAGTTGTACTACAACAAGTCTTGAAGAATTCCCAACCAGCGAGGTTTTCGGGAAAGACAAAGTTGAGGCAATATTGAACCTTCCAACAGGGCTTAGGACTTTTCGGGCTTTACCAGACTCTCCTAGAAATTCCAGTTCTAACCAAATCGTTCCTATGGCTGGTAAATACTTTTAAACAAATTCCCTATAATGTAGTTTAGTCATGGTTCTAACACATTCCTCTTTTATACAGAAAATAAGCTTTTTGGGTATGATGAAATTCTTGGGAACATTGGGGCAATCAATCCTGAATCTGCTAACAAAGGCAAGACTACTTCTGCAAATAATACTACCAAATCATCTAAACGTGCTAGAGCTACTCGTTCAGCACCAGACCCCGAGGCTAGCAATTTGGCCCATTCTACCCAACCTACTCCTATTGCTCAGATTCCTGCTAACATAAGTATCAGCACTGCCCTAGAGCAAGCTGCTATGGTAAAATTTTATTCTCATACATTTTTTATCCTTTTGGTTTGAAAACATAATTTAATTATTTTTCACTTCTAGCTATTGAAAACCGTCCAAGAAAAGGTTATTGAGGAAAATCAAAAGATTGCTACCATATCTGAGGAAAAGAAGTTAATGGTTAAGGAAATCAAAGCTCTAAAAAGTGAATTGTCAAAGGGCAAACAAAATTATGCCAATGAAGTCAAAAGTCGTGAGTACTATAGGGAAAGGACAAAAATAGCTGAAGAGAATGTCAAAGAAAAAGTGAAGGAAGCTCTAGATCGTCAGGCTCTGGCATACAAGGATGTCACTACTCGTGTTGTTCTTCAGGCTAAGATCGCAATGGCTGCCGAAGCAGAACAAGAAGGTTCCAAAGTGAGAAATGGACAGTGACAGAATGGAAGGACAAGGTGGAATGGTTGGAGAAGAACTCTGATTCATCCAAGTCTAAAGGTGAGGATTCTGCTAATGCTACAGTTTCAACCAAAGGAGATGATTCAAACAAACCAGTGGAAGTTTCTGAAGATGAAGAGATAAAGGAAGAGGGGGTCGCGAAGGAACAAGATGTGGAGCATGTCGAATAACACATGGATGAAGCTTAATTCCATGTTTTTAAGTATTATGGACAACTCGTTTATTTCCTAGGAGAGTGGTGTGTACTTTAAAACAATTCTGACGGGGAGTGGCTAACCTGGAATGGTTAGTCATGGTGGTGTATTAAAAATGGTTTATGTGGGCCATTTTAAACTTATGCTATACTATCTATCGTACTTTCTTAGTTTAACTAACTATCCCCATTAATTTAGGCATTACTTTTAAAATATGGTTGAGATAATTTAGGGATCTCAGCCTACTTATATCTATATTTTCTTTGTTGCTCATTATTTACTTTTAATCATGAATCATTCTAAAACTACTAATATTTCGAATATCAAATCTGAATCCTCTAACCTCAAAAGCTATGAGGATGAAAACTTTCATCAAAAGCTCAACGAAGTCAAGGAAGAATTCGATTCGGTAAACATATACTTTCCTATTTCTGGTTTTCAATTTCTTTATGTTCTAACAAGTTCTGTTTTTATCTTAGAAATTAAAACAATTGATTGATTGTTATGAGCATCAAATACAAGTGAAGAACCTAAGCATTGCTCGTCTAAGTAAAGTTTCTATCCTACAAAGGGAAGCATTAGATGATGCAGTTGCTGAAACATCTAAAGCTAGATCTAAACTACACGAAAACATAGCATGGCATTACGCAGATCATGAAGCATTACTAAAGGCATTTCATATGGACGCAGCCATCCAAGTCCTAGAGGCTAAGTTATTAATGGCAGCAGAGGCTAATACTATGGGTTTAAAAAAAACCTAATTGGGATGTCAACAAATGGAGTAGTACATTATCTAAATTAGAAGAGTCGTTTGCTAAGGAGGGATTTGCTAGTAAATTAGACCAACATAAGAAATCATTGCAATTATTTTAAATAATGTACCTTGGCTTTGTTAATTGTCCATAAGGGAATCCGTCTTTCATAAGTCAAGACTTTCGTATCTCCACTTTATGAACCTGCATTTATGACATATCTTTCAAGAAATATCTATTCAATGTTATTTACTTCCCAATGTACTTATGTTCACACTTCTCATGCGCTTTGATTTGACTATTGACACTTAATGCACCAGTTGATATTTCCTGTTTGCTCTATTTATATCTAAGATAATAAAATCCTAACACACAACTTTATGCCTAGAGAACACATAAAGATTATCTTCTCTTTTTCTATTAACATTTACAACTATAGCATGGAAAGTGAATCATCATCTAGACGCAAAACTCCTAAGAGACTTAGGGATCAATCAACTTCAGTAAGTATTTTTCTTAATCACATATTCTGATCTTCTTTCATTTTTCTAAAAACTTTTATCTTTCTTTCGCAGCTTATCGAAAAATTATCAAATGCTTATGAAGCAGAAATCTCATACAAGGATGAAACGATTAATAATGCAAATCGACTCCTAAACTCAGTTATGGACACCAGAAACAAGACGTTAAAAGAAATGGCAAGTTTGAGGAAAGAGCTTGACATACTAAGACGGAGGTTAGAAATTTAAAAAGCTTTTTGGGGTGGCTTAAAAGCAAATATCCTCAAATTTTTGGTGAAAGTGAAGCAACTGAAGAAAGCAAACTGGGAATTGACGTTAAAGCACCTTCTCATAATCACCATAATAGGAGGCCTTTTTCTTAATTATTATTGTAATTATTTTAATATTAATAAATATCATGGATTTCATACCTTTCTTTGTCGATTGACACTTACATGGATCTTTATTTGTTTGACTTCTTCCTGTTTTCCTGTGAAAAAGCAATGACCATAATACACAAGAATTAAGCAATTTAATTGTTAATCCTTTGTTCATTAATTGTTAATCCTTTGTTCATTAATCATTTTTTCCTTTACTAGAGGTATTATCTCTATTCTTTTTTGTATGATCGTAAAGATCATGAACCCTTCTTTCCATTGATTGAAAAAATCAACAACCATTTATTTTAGTTTCAATTGTGAGGGTCTACCCACAATCAAAACTTTTTTTTTTTAACATGCGTCCCAGACGAAAAGAGGTGTACTGTTAAACCTCAGTCGTTTTGAGAAGGTGTTTCCCTTCAACCCTTTATTCGTTTTACGGAATTCAAACTTTTGTAAGAAACCGTTTCAACTTTATACCTTGTGTAACAACTCATGATCTTCATTTTGATATTCCCGCAATTGCGTTCCCAAACAAATATACACACTAATGATTCATGTTAGCCTCAATGGCTAATCACGACTCATAGTCTCACATTAGTAATAAGAAATAACTACTTAGAAATTAATCTTGGGTTAACCTCCAATTTTTTATTAGGAAGTATCTCGTCTAACAAACCTTTATGTATTAATCTCCATAATTTATATATAAATGCTATATATTTTTCAGTTTCATGACCAAAAATTCCATGAAAAACACACCATTTATTCCTTTCAACATGTAAATTTCTGGGTATTGCTTTTGGCCAATTAACTTTGTCCCCCAGACCTTTCATTATAGTTATAAGGCCAGATAAATCGGCCGTAAAATGATAATCAGAAAGTTGCAAATATTTTCTTACATTCTTACCTTCATTGTTTAACCTGAATCTTTCTGGATTTTGTTAAGTGGCTTAATCTTCAGGATACTCTTCTTGACCTTCAGTACTGATTCCTTTTTGATTTTGGGCTTCACTGCATAATTCATCACCGATTCATGTGATTCTTGAATTTGCTTGTTGATTCTTATTCCAGACATTTGTTCATCAATTCGATCGAAATATCTCTTCCATATCAGGGATAAATAAGGATCTACAGATGGTATGCCTTCAGTATTCCCTTTCAAAGTTTGTTCAGCTAGAAACCTTGCATTCTCAGGAGGATTTCTTAAATTTTCTTTTACGTAAGGATAATCGTACATTGAATCAAAAGAAAAAGAATTTTGAGATTGATCAGACACGATTTTGGAAAATAATTTTCAAAGAAGATGCAAAAAATAATTTTTCAAAGATGATGCAAAAAGAGACTTTCGAAAGCAAAATGTTTGATAAATCCAAATCTTTTTCAGCAAAAACACCTTTTTGCCCAACGGTGGGCGCCAAATTGTTTCGGTCAAAATTTACCTAAGATAATTTTAGAAAGGATTTTAGACAACTAATGAACCGAAGATTTGTAAGTGTGGTTTGGTGTTCAAGGATCTTCAAATAAAAAAGAAAGTTTTCTTATCAAAAATAAATAAACTAAGAGTTTGTTCTAAAAACGAGTTTTTAAAGATCTTTGAGATCGAAATACTTTGAGTAAATAAAAAAATGGTTGAAGATAATGTAAAATAATGCAAAATAAAGTATAAATCTTAACTAAATACGAATAAAAGTAAAGATCTTAATGAAATGCAAATAAGAGTAAAGACACCAGAATTTTGTTGACGAGGAAAAACCCTTGATCCAGTTAAGTGATCTTAGGGAATAAAACCCCGGGAGGATGCAATCGACCCTCCAGTTATTCTTTTATTATGATAGCAATTCGATGAACAAGTGTTTACAATGATATGAATGAATGAATAAATAAAGATGCTAGTAAACTAAAGTGTTGTTGTTCTTGATGATTGCTGAATGAATTTTGTTGAAGTGAGAGTGTTGTTCGTCCTCAGTGCAGATCGATCTTTCCTTCTATTTATAGAGCTAGACGTTGAACTATAATTCCGAAATATCCGGGATCTTCCTTGAATCACTCTTATTCGCTGAATTGACTTTACATGACCGTTGTGAATCATTCCTCTTCAAGTAATTCCGTTATCAATCCCGATTCTTGTGGATGAAGTGGTAGACTAGCCGTTGTAACACGTTTTTAACATAAAACATGTCTTTGACTTGATTCCTGCAAATAAGACTTAATACACTAGACGTATATTCGTTAGTTCGATCTTAGATCTTGAAGATATGAAGATCCTTATACAACAAGACAATACGAGTTTAACAACTATATTTATCAATATAGGATCAAGGACCCTTTAAATTCATACAGGACCACGGAGTAACCATAAAAGGACTTAATCTGAAAAATGTATTGAAGATCCTAGTAGTAAAAATTCTTCCCCAAACAATTCTCTTTGATAACAATTAGGACTCTTGATTTGAGTGACAATTGTAACTTTAAACATTAATACACAAACCTAATATATAAAAAAAGAGAAAATTATGTACCTTTTTTATTGAGATATATAATGAACCTTAAATGAAATTCATATTGATTTTGATTTAATATCCAAGTAACCTTTTGTTGTAAATCGTGATTTATTCTGTGATTGTTTCATGTTTTGTGATTCCTATTGTGTTTAGGATAAGGATGTTGTTTATCATCATCTGTTATTATGTTTGAGATATGTATCTAGAGTTCAAATTGTGTTTATATTAAATTAATATATTTATATCTTATAAAAATCTAATCTAATATTTGTTAATAAGTCATTATGCTTTGAAATAAACTTTTGTAGACAATATTTAATATATTGAAATTTTTTTAACTATTAAAATGATTGTAATTTTTAAAAAATTTTCTTTCAAGTTGATGGCTAAAAGTAGATATAAATTAAATATTCAGGGCTAAAAAGTGTAAGTTATTGATGGAAAACAAAAAAAGTGTAAATTAATGAGACTCAATATTTAATATATTGAATTTTTTTTAACTAATTAAATGATTGTAGATTTTAAAAAATTCTTCAAGTTGATGGCTAAAAGTAGATATAAATTAAGTATTCAGAGTTAAAAAGTGTAAATTATTGATGAAAAACAAAAAAGTATAAATTAATGAGACTTTTTCTACAATATAATATAAATACTAATATAACAATATATTTGGATAATGATTATGATGATTTTTAACTTATAGTTAATCTAAATGATGACATAAGCGAAAGTCAATTTGATGAAATTGAGCGATTTGATTGGTTAATAAGTCATTAGTTCAACTGTCCTAATATAATAATATATTTGGATAATGATTATTAGGATTTTTAATTTATAGTTAATCCAAATGATGACATAAGCGAAAGTCAATTTGATGAAATTGAGCAATTTGATTGGTTAATAAGCCATTAGTTCAACTGTCTTATAGTATATATTATTAAGATTGTAAATTTCATTAGATGGATTAGAGTTTAATCATGGAAAGTGCACAGATATAGTGATCGACTACAATATAGCTTCAACAAACTTGACATTTGACTAGTTTGGCTGTTTTGAGTCTAATATATATTGTGGCCAAACATAGTGATCTCCACCTTCTTTTTTCATAGTGTACTTTATTGGCTTGGAAAAGAAGTCGTATATCTTCCACAATTATCTCCTGATTTATCTCCTTTATTATCGTATTGGTTACCTAGCAATATCTTTACTAGTTTCATGTTTTTTCATTAGAGATGTAATTCGATATACTTTCGACGAATTTTTAAATCTAAGGGCGGAGCCCGTACGGCTAAGGCATTTGGCTATCACACTCTATGACCTATCACCCCACCATCTCACCGCTGCAACGTGCGAGTACTCACTCTTCTATATATATATATATATATATAAAAGTATAGGGGGACAATCAAATAAGAACAGATTTAAAATAAGAATGGTGAGAACACCTTAAAATTATCATTTTGATGCATTAAAAGTCCATAAAACTGACATAGTGCATAACTAATTATCATTATTTAAGTGTTTAACAACACATTGATTCATCAAAATCGAAAAAATCACGTTTTTTGTTGGATGCATCATTTTGATAAATATGCATCCAAGATGGATGCACAAAAAAAAAACATGATTATTTCGATTTTGACGGATGAATGTGTTGTTAAACACTTAAATAATGATAATTAGTTATGCACTATGTTAGTTTTATGGACTTTTAATGCATCAAAATGATGTTTTTAAGGTGTTCTCACCGTTCTTATTTTAAAAGTGTTCTCACCGGAGTGTTACCATATATATATATATATAAAAGTATATACACAAGAAATTACTTTTAAGTTTACAAGTTAACTTTGATGACCTTCGGATGATAGGAATCACGGGTGTGGGTGGTGTGGGGAAGACGACTCTTGTATGTGTAGTTTTTGATCGGATAGCCAATCAATTTGATGGTAAAAGTTTTGTTCAGAATGTTAGAGAACGCTCACAAGACTCTAGGGGTTTGTAGGATATGCAAAAACTGATCCTTACTTCTGTGTTTGGGGATCAAAGCATTGAGGTGCCAAGTGATTTTGAGGGGAATAGTATGATGAAAAGGAGGATGCCTAGTATAAAAAAAGTTGTAGTTCTAGATGATGTGAATGATCCAAAGTTGTTAGCAGAACCAAGTTGGTTTAGGCCAGGAAGTGGAATCATCATTACATTAAGAGATAAGCAAGTATTGGAAGCCCCCATGCATGGAGTTCACAATATTCATGATGTTAGTACAATATCAATGAGGATGCAATTCGTCTCCTTAGTATGTATGCTTTTAAAATAGAGTCCATCTCAAGGTTATGAAGAGCTATCTAAAGAGGTTTTGCGCTATGCTGCTGGTCTTCCTTTAACCATCAAAACTTTAAGTTCATCCATCCGTGCTCCTTCCACAGTTGTATGGGAAGATGCCATTAAAAGACTAGAAACAATTCCATGGGGTGATACCTTGAAAATATTGAAAATAAGTTATGATGCTCTAGAGGAGGATCAGAAAGACATATTCCTACATGTTTCTTGCCTATTGAAAGGTGAAACGAAGAAGAAAGCAATCAGAATACAAAAAAAGTTTAGGATTTCATGCTCAGATTGGTTTAAGTGTTCTCGAGCAGAAATCCTTGATAATTTTCCGTGATGATCATTATGATGATGATGATAAGGTGTTGGACATGCATGATCATATAGAAGAAACGGGAATGCATATTCTTCGTAGGTTGGATCCTGATGAGCCAGAGCGACATAAGTTACTATGGATTAAAGATGAAATTGAACATATAGTAAAAGATTACATGGTAAGGTTCAAGTTTATTTTTTTATATGGGAGATACCAAGTTTATGATTGTTATGATAAACTTTTCATGTCAGTTTTCTTTTTACATAACAGGGTACCAAAGCAATAAGAGGTATGAAACTGCCGTATACGCATGTCCATGAAGCTATAATTTCACAAATACCACATTCCAAGCAATAAGATGAGTAGACTATGTTTTCTTCACGTGGGGCGGCCAAATTATGAAACATCTCGATCTTATAGCAGGATATATGAGTATTTTACTTGTAAATACCACCTTCCAAACAGTTTACAATTTCTACATTGGAAAGGATATCCTTTTAGGTACTTACCTAAAACATTTCAAGGAAATCGAGATAAGCTTGTTGAGATGGAAATGCCTAAGAGCCATATTCATCAACTCTGGAAACGGGGAGAATAAAAGGTAGAATACTCGTTAGTTTGTTTAGTTTAATGTGTATTATGGTGATATATATATATATATATATAGGAGAGAAATCAAATAAGAAGGTGTGTTAACGAGAGAAAGGAGAGAAGGTTATATGAACCAATCAGAACGTGACATGTGGCTTTAAAAAAAAACCACGGTGGCAATTTGGTAAATAAATCAAACTTTTGTGAAACTTGGTCAGCTCGGGTCATCTTGGGTTCTGGGTCAGCTTGGTCAGCCAACCCCAAGCTGACCCAACTTGACCTAAACCCCAAGCTAATCCAACCTAACCCCAAGCTAACCAAGCTTCACAAAAGTTTGATTTATTTATCAAATTGCCACACTCTATGACCTATCACCTCCTATGACCTATTACACTCTATGACCTATCATCTCTACCATCTCACCGCCGCTAACTCTACGGCCGCCGCAATGTGTGGGGACCGTTCTCGTATATATATATATATTCTATTTATATTCATCTGTTCTTATGTCTTCTGTTGGTAGGTTCTTCCCAAACTCAGGCTCCTTGACTTTAGTCGTTCTGAACTAGAAACCTTTGATTCAGCTGGGATGACTACAAATATTGAAGAACTAGTTCTTCGTGGATGTGAAAAGTTGGTGGAAGTCAACATTTCTGATGAATAATGTTCGCATCTCAAGAAGCTAGACCTATCCAAATCTACAGCCTTAGAAAAACTCACCATTCCCAATGAATGTCGGAATCTTGACGAGCTGAATCTGTGCGGATGCATATCTTTTGTAGAACTTCAATTGCATGGGGAATGTCAATCACGTCTGAAGTTCCTCTACCTTTCCAAGACAAAGCTATGTAGCTTCAACTCTGACCCCTAATTTGGAGGTGTTATTAGTTGAAGATTGTGAAGAATTTGAAGGACTCTATGTGCCTGTCGAATGTTAAAAGCTTACTAAACTGAGAGTACTTAGCTTGACCTTGGATATTGTAGCAACCTAAAGCAGTTACCCGAGGATCTGGATAGATTGGAGTGCGTTATGGCTTGTAGTACATTTATGTTATTTGTGCATTATTACCTCTACTAGCTGTTTTACTATAGTTTATATTTCTCACTGATGTAAACTTGGTTTTTTATTTTAGGGATAACGGCACCAGAGTGTAACTAACTATGACCAAAAGGTTATGTAATGTAATCAACTACTCGACAAGTTATGTAGTGTAACCACCTTTGTTTTTTGGGTTATGTCATGTAAGCTACCGGCTACTTCAAGTTTCCATCCGGTTAAGCCAAAAATAAACTTAAGGATAATGACACCGGAGTGTAACCAACTATGACTAAAAGGTTATGTAGTGTAACCAACTATGAACAAAAGGTTATGTGATGTAACCAACTACTCAACTAGCTATGTAGTGTAACCAACTTTGTAATTCCACTAACAAAAATAAAGTTATAGAATTATTCATTTCTTTTGCTTCGTTTATCTTCTTCATTTTATCACACGAACTATGGAACACAACCCAATGAGAATTTAAACCCAAATATATTAACCTACCCGATTCACCATATCATCATCAATCAATATATCTTCTTCTATCTATCACTATATATCTATATCTATATAACTTTCTCCTTCACCGTCGTAGACAAATGGTTTCACCATGTCGATTCGTAGAAAAGCTAGAGAGGTCGCTTGTTGCCGTAATCTTCAAAATCAAAACCGTCGCCACCATGATCAATGTGGTGTACTTTGTGTTGGAGTGTGATCATTTTATTATAAATCGCATGTTCGGGAATAATTTAAGCCTACGGGGTCACACGAAATAACACGGTAACTCGGTAATATTAATTGATATATTAAAGTAATATATTGATTAGTTTGATCACGAAATGATTAATTACACATAATTAAAGGGTTAGTTATATTTAATTGATTAAAGAGGAGGATTAAAATGTGAAAATCGAAAAATGGACTTGGACCTAAAGCCCATGTAGGGGGACGACACATTAGAGGCTCATTTAAGCCTTTATGTTGCTTATTTTCCAAGATATGTTAACCCTAATTAAGCCCTATAAATAGAGGCTTAATTCTTGGTTTTTCATATACTTTTTCACATAAGCAAATTCTCTCTTTTTTCTTCCTTTCTTTGAAGTGGCCGAAATTCCTTCTTCTAAGAGGGGTTTCAACTTTGAAGTTTAAGGTTCAAGCAAAAGGTTTGTTTGGTTTGTGATCGAGTACTAACATACGTTATTCGGGGTGTCTAGTGTGTGATCGTAGAGGGGTTTTGCTTTAAACCCTAAGCAATAATAATATCATTATTATTATTATTATCTTATTGGAGCTTTGCATAAGGTACATGACTCAATTTTATTCTTTGTTAATTAATTTGATTGCATATTTGATTCGATTTCTTCCGTTGCGCTTACTCGTGATTATATGGTTATTTATGTGTTCATATTCTAACACTTTGTAGAGAAAAGAGGTGTATATATATACACACATTAAATATAATTTTTTATATATAAATATTTAGTAAATATATATTCTTAATATATGTGACACGTGACCCCTTTTTTTAATTAAAAAAGAATAAAAATGAAAGTGGTAACCGAAAACCTGTTTCCCATCCGGTTGCTTACATTACATAACCCAACAAACAAAGGTGGTTACACTATATAGCTAGTCGAGTAGTTGGTTACATTACATAACCTTTTGGTCATAGTTGGTTACACTCCGGTGCCATTATCCCATAAAAATAAAGGTGGTAACCGGCAACTTGTTTTGTATCCGGTTGCTTATATTGCATAACCCAAAGAACAAAATTGGTTACACTACATAGCTAGTCGAGTAGTTGGTTACATTACATAACCTTTTGGTCATAGTTGGTTACATTCACGTGCCATTATCCCTTTATTTTAAGGTCATGCTATAAGAACCCATGTACATATTACACCCCCCCTACTATTATTTTTCACATTCAAAAGTTAAAAAATTATTATTGTTGTTCAAATATGTAATTAGAAACTACATATGAAGGGATATTTACTTATCTGGTCATATTGGAAGCATGAGTTCTTGCTTTGGACATGTTTTACAAAAATTCCCAATTTAGTAAAAAAAAAGCCGTGGCAGACCGTACATAATAACACGGAAACAAAATAGACCAATAATGACATGACACGTGGCCGCTCCTTCTCTCTCCTATTTCAATTTCTGTTTATGAACTTCCTTTATCCCCCCTCCTTTTTCTTCTCTTCATCTCCCTTAACAAAAAAAAAACACCCTAAAAATCTAACTATTTTTTAGTATTTTCAGTTCTACTAGGAGCAAGCAATTGAGTGTACTTGGCTATATTTAGAGCCCTGTCATGGTTGTTGGAGATTGTCATAGGTTCAACCAAATAGTTACATAAAATGCTACATCATAGTGATATAACTATAGGGACCACCAACCACCAACGATTGGTAGTGTTGACTTCAAAAACTTGCTTTCAAAGTGGAGTTTGGAGCTCAGATGGTAGATCTTGGACTTCCGCATATTGTAGAAAAGTTATAACCGACTTAAGGCCACGGTAGATCCAAGGTTTTGTTAAGGGAGATAAAGAAAAGAATAAGAAAAAATGAGAAAAAGAAAAAAGACTGGGAGAAAGAGAGATAGTGAAGAGATTATATGGTCCATGTGTCGATTCCCCATTGGAGTAACAAAATCCGTGTGACTTTTAACTATTTACCAAGGATATTTTGACCAAATTGGTCATTTTTTAAAAATTAGTCCAAAGCAAGACCCATGCTTAATATGAAATGGGTCAAATGAATTGAAAGATGACGAAGATGTATTTTTAATGCATGAACCGCCTTATACACGTTAACAAAATATTTAGATTGTTAATCAACTAATATTATATTGGAATCATATTTGACAGTTACATATCATATTTGGGGAAAATTTACAAATTTTGGATGCCTGACCTAACCGGTTAAGCCTGTGCCCTGCCAAAACTTACCCATTAGCGTGCCAATATGAAGAAAGATAACTAATGAATCCATGTTTGGCGATAAAGTTTTGAAGAGAGCATAGCTTGATTTTCGAACCCTTTATTGAGTAACTTGAGCCGGTAATTGTGTTTTCACTTTTCACATAAGAATTTACTTGGAGGTCGTATCATATGGCAGGTTTCGTAGAGTAGAGGTCTGATTGAATGAGCAGAAATTCGGGTTATTGAACCAGGTTTTTGACCAGGATTTTAGTGTGAAATGGAGAGGATGTATAATTGTTCTTGGAGAACAACGAGTCAATCACAAGAACCAGAAAATACATTATGTGGAAGGCCCAATGTTTTAGAACTTATGGGGTAATCTCTTATTCGTTAGTTTCTTCCCTACTAAAAAAAGTTCAAACTTGGATCCTTTTAATTCTAAGGGGGTGTTTGCGCCGGTTTATATTTTTTGGCTTATGCTTATAAAATATAAGTGACTTTTGGCTTTTTTGCTTTAAGTTTATAAGCTTTTATGTAGTGTTTGGATTAGCTTTTTGGCTTTTGAAAGGAAAAAGAAAAGAAAATAGGAAGAAAAGCTAAAAAACTTTGATTTCTAGTTTATCAAAAAGTGGCTTATAAAAGCTAAAAGGCATAAACTCAAAAGCCTACACAAATATTTAAAATGACTTTTTTCTTTCAAAATAAGCAAAAAAGCTAAAAGCTTCCTAAAAAAAGCTAGGCCAAACACCCCCAATCTTTTTTTGTGTGGCGACATTTTGGAAACTCTGGAAAAACATGGACGATATAGTGTTTGAAAATAGTGTAGAAGTCCAAAATCAGCAGGGTGCAATGGGAGTCTTGAGTGGTTTTCAACTTCGGCTTCATTTAATTTAATAGATAGATTTGTCGTAATATAGTATGGTGTAATTATCTTATGTTCATAATTGTGTATCGTGATGACTTCTTTTGGTGATAATAAAAAGGTCATATCATATGTTGTTGGTTAAAAAATTAGAGTAAATTATGGCTTTTCCCCTGTGTAATTTTATACCAATTTGGCCAAAATTACGTATCTAAAAACATGATTATGACCATAACATGATTTTTGGTAGATTTAGCTCTTTGTTTTTTATATGCATTTAAATCCATCTCATCAAACTACATAACATTTTAAATAAATATTTTCTTTTTTACCAGGTACCCTTGATTTGTACAAGTACTATAACAAATTATGATTTGGATAAAGTATCAAGTTATCAACAAATATAATACAAAAACGTAGTTGGTTTTTACTATAACCTATTGGTCATAGTCAGTTAATTTTTGACATCTTTATTCTTTTAATATATAGTTTTTTAAAAATTATTGGTAACTATTTACTATCTTAATATTTTAATTTCTTTAAATCATTTGTTTTTGTTATAAAAAAAAATCTTATAAAATATATAAAAAAAATAAAAATTGACTATAAAAAAAATAGAATTTTAATTCAGATAAGGGTTATTTTTATATATTTTGATTGTATTGTATCATTTTTCTAATAAAATGTACTAAATGTTTAAAAGTAACCATTTATACGTAAAATTGTATATATATATATATATATATTTTTTTTTGATATGAGGTTTTTTTCAATATTTAGTAGATCTGATTTGTTTATATGATATAAAAAGAACGATATTTTAGCTATTCATTGTGACTTTGATCTAACGTTTGTATTTTAATCAAAATTATGTTTTATAGTTGATTTTTCTATTTTTTGATATACATACATTGTTTGATGAAATGTATATTATTATATTGTGTATAATTTTTGTTTTATTCTTAACATCAAAGTATTAGTTAAATGAATTGGTAATCGCACATATGAGACTTCTTGTTCATTCTTGCTTAATGTAAGGCTTGTTTCATTTAGTTAGATAAATTTTTTAAATTTGTAACAAAAATTCAAAACATATTAAAATGAAATCTGTAAATCATATATTCTTGTGAACTTTGAAGACTACTTCCATATATATAATTTTAATTTTAATTATGTAAATAAACATTAGTCAATTTAAAAAGTTGGAGGATTATTATTGATTAATTTTCAAAAAGATAAAGTGATGGACATGATGTGTAAAAAACAGAAGTAGGAGGTGTCAAGTAATAAAACACTGGTAGTTGTAATTAGGTTTCCTTTTTATTTTTAACAGCCGTCACACTCGTTTCACACTCATATCAGTCCATTATGTAGAAAAATATGGTGACTCATCTTAAACTCAATGGCATCGGCATCAACTTCATCGGTTGAAAAGGGTTACATTTACGACGTTTTTATAAGTTTCAGGGGTAAAGACTTGCGTACGAGTTTTGTTGATCACCTTTACCATGCTCTTCGGAAAAGTGGCATTATTGTTTTCAAAGATGATAAGGACATCGAGGTCGGGCAAAAGATCGGTGACGAGCTCCCCAAAGCCATCAAAGATTCCAAGTTTCACATCGTTATTTTCTCCAAAAGATATGCAGATTCTTATTGGTGCTTAAACGAGTTCGTAGAGATCCTAGAAATATGCCAGAACCCGGAGGAGGGAACTTTTTTCCCGATCTTTTATCATGTCAAACCCAGCGAAGTCCGCGAACAAAAGGGGCCAGTTGAAAAAGCATTCGCAAAACACTCAGAGAACGAGGCTGCTGGGAGATGGAGGGCTGCTATGGCAGAAGCAGCGACCCTGGAAGGGTGGGAGTTGGACAAGACCGGTGATGGGTATTCTCTTATGTCTCATATTCTAATTTTATGTTTCAATTCTTAATCTACGGAAAATTTGAGTTTAATGCTCTTAGGACTAAAGACACCGTTTCCTTAGAATAAATTTTCCCTTAGGATATGAACCTAAGACCAAACCAAATCTATCTATTGATGGTTGGTTCTTAATCTATATATATTAATAATATATCACTATATATTATTGATAGTTAGGCTAAAGGGAGTGGGGGTGTCCATAACCCCCCAAACTCATGGCATATTGATATGTGGAGTCTAGTCACTCAAGGGGCTTTCCCCTTGCAGTGAGGCCTTCCCATAAAGCCTAAGAAAGAGAGCGAGAAATAAAGAAACGGAAAGAGAAGGAAAGAACACTTGGAGGAAGGAAAGAGCATGGGGACATGTGAAATGAAGGCGTTAAAAATTGGATAGGGAGGAAATTTCTTAGGCCCATAACGCCCCTAGGGGCGGCGTAACGGGGGTTATGGGGGAGTTATATACAATTAAAATTAACGAGTCATGAGAGATTGTAAGTAACATTATTGAATCTTCTTCAACACACAGGCATGAAGTTCAGTTCATCGAAAAAATTGTTCAAGCCATATCACAAAAGCCATATTTCGCCAATTTCAGTATTAATGAAAACTTAGTGGGCATGATGACCCGGGTGGAGAAATTACTTTTAAGTTTACAAGTTGGCTTTGATGATGTTCGGATGATAGGAATCACGGGTCTTGGTGGGGTGGGGAAGACAACTCTGGCAAGTGTAGTTTTTAATCGGATAGCCAATCAGTTTGATGTCAAAAGCTTTGTTCAGAATGTTAGAGAACGCTCAAAAGACCCTAAGGGTTTGCAGGATATGCAACAACGGCTCCTTACTTCTATGTTTGGCGATCAAAGCATTGATGTGCCAAGTGATTTTGAAGGGCGTAGTATGATGCAAAGGAGGATGCCTAGTATAAAAGTTCTTATAGTTCTAGATGACGTGAATGATTCAAAGCAACTTGAGGCGTTAGCAGAACCAAGTTGGTTTAGGCCAGGAAGTAGAATCATCATTACATCAAGGGATAGACAAGTATTGGTAGCCCATGGAGTTCAGAGTCACAATATTCATGATGTTGGCACGTTATCAGATGAGGATGCAATTCGTCTCCTTAGCAGGTATGCTTTTAAAACAGAGTGTCCAGCTGAGGGTTATGAAGAGCTATCTAAAAAGGTTGTAAAATATGCTGCTGGTCTTCCTTTAACCATCAAAACTTTAAGTTCATCTCTTCATGGTTGTCCTGTGCAAGAATGGGAAGATGGTATCACAAGACTAGAAACAGTTCCATGGGGTGATACCTTGAAAATATTGAAAATAAGCTATGATGCTTTAGAAGAGGATCAGAAAGAGATATTTTTACATGTTGCTTGCCTATTGAAAGACGAAAGGAAGAAGAGAGCAATTAGAATACTAGAAAGTTTAGGATTTCGTGCTAAATTTGGTTTAGGAGTTCTAGAGAAGAAATCCTTAATTACTCTCCGTGATGTTACTCATCGCTGTGACGATTGTGATTGTGATTATGATGATGATAAGAAGCTGGACATGCATGATCATATAGAAGAAATGGGAATGCATATTGTTCGTAATCTGCATCCTGTTGAGCCTCAGCAACATAAGCTACTATGGATTAGAGATGAAATTGAAGATATAATAGAAAAAGACATGGTAAGGTTCAAGTTTATTTTATAATACCAGAGATAGCATGTTTATATTTGTTATGATAAACTGTTCATGTCAGTTCTTGTAAATTATAACAGGGTACTGAAGCAATAAAAGGTATAAAACTGCTGGAAACGGATCTCCCTCCAGCTAAAATTTTGCATAGTCTTAGAAAGATGAGTAGACTATGTTTTCTTCAGGTGGGGTGGATACTATATTATGAAAAATCTCAATCTTATAGCAGGCGAGTATATGAATATTTTACTTCCAAATACCACCTTCCAAATAGTTTACAATTTCTACATTGGAAAAGATATCCTTTTAGGTACTTACCTAAAACATTTCATGGAGATAAGCTTGTTGAGATGGAAATGCCCTCTAGCCATATTCATCAACTCTGGAAAGGGGGAGAAAAAAAGGTAGAATACTCGTTAGTTTGTTTAGTTTAATTTGCATGGTGCTATATATATATATATATATATAGAGGTGAGTTATTTTGAGAACTCACTATTAAAAAAGAACGCGAGAACAATTTTGGGCCACATATTTCCCATACCTTTTTCTCTCTTTAATTAAATAAGAAAATTCATCTAAATCATTCAAATTGTTTTATCTCACAAATCGTAAATCGTTAGATGAAACAAACAGTATGGCTAGTCTTAAAATTTCGTCCTCTTTCATTAGAGATGCAATTTGATATATTTTTGACGACTTTTTATTTTTTGTTTTCTTTTTGATACTTACACATAACCTACACATGTGTAAGTTGAACGAAAATTGTGATTCGGAACGGGCTTTGCCTTTAAAGATATTCATAAAGGGTAGCTGGTGGTGGTGTTAGGTCATTGAGGGTGAGAGGTCATAGTGTGATAGGTCATAGAGGGTGATAGGTCATAGGGGGTGATAGGTCATAGGGGGTGATAGGTCATAGGGGTGATAGGTCATAGGGGGTGATCGGTGATGGGTGATCTACCTAACGGGCTCTGCCCTTAGCCGCTATGGCTCCGCCATGGACTGACGGGCTCTGCCCTTGGCCACCATGGCTTCACCATGGATTGGCAGGCTCCGCCTTTAACCTTCATTGTTGTGTAGAGATGGTTATTTACTAATTTAAATGTGAAAACAAAGATCTTACACATGTGTAGGTGCACAAGGAAGAAAGACGAAAATTAAAAAGTCGTCAAAAATATATCGAATTGCATCTCTAATGAAAGATGACGAAATTTTAAGAATACCTATACTTTTTTCTTGATCTAACGATTTACAATTTGTGAGAAAGAATTTTGAATGATTTGGAAGAATTTTCTTATTTAATTGAAAAGAGAGAAAAATAGAGAAAATATGTGGCCCAAAATTGTTATCGCGTTCTTTTTTATTTGTGAGTTCTTAAATAGCCCTTCATATATATATATATATATGAGAAAAGTGAGTATGAGGCTGTTACGCACCCAACTTGGGTGAAAAACCCTTCACATACCAATATTTTAATATTTTGAATAAATGTTTGCCCCCTATGATTTTTATGGTTTAAAAAAAGGTATGGGAAGGGTTTTTCACCCAACTTAGGTGCCTAATAGCCTCATATTCCCTTCCCCCAATATATATATATATATATTACTTTATACTAACCTTTTTTTTTTCTACATTCGATAGGTTCTTCCAAAACTCAGGCTCCTTGACCTTACTGGTTCTAAACTAGAAACCTTTGACTCTGCTGGGATGACTCCAAATCTTGAAAAATTAGTTCTTCGTGGATGTGAAAAGTTGGTAGAAGTCAACATTTCTGATGAATGTTTGTATGTAAAGAAGCTAGACCTATCCAATTGTACAGCCTTAGAAAAAGTCACCATTTCCAATGAATGTCAGAATCTTGACAAGCTGGAGCTGGGCGGATGCATATCCTTAAGAGAACTTCAATTGCATGGGGAATGTCCATCACGTCTGGAGTCCCTCTACCTTTCTGATACTAAGTTGCGTAGCTTGAAACTTGGGTTGGCCGCTAATCTGGAGGTGTTATCAGTTGAACAATGTGAAGATTTAGAGGAACTCGTCATGCCTGTTGAATGCCAAAAGCTCACTGCCCTCACCCTCTGTGGTATCAAGAAATTACGTAGCTTCAACCCAGGGCGCATCTGGAAGATATGAAACTTGAAAAATGTGAAGACTTAGAGGAACTCGTCATGCCTGTTGAATGTCAAAAACTCACTAAACTCTCCCTCTGTGGTATCGATAAGTTACGTAGCTTCAACCTTGGGCTGACCCCTAATTTGGAACAGTTGCGACTTGAACTTTGTGAATACTTTGAAGAACTCTATGTTCCTGTTGAACGGCTAGCAACGCTTAGAGTCCTTTCAATCACCAGTTTTAAGAGGAGTAACGATGAATCTTGGCTGGAGAAGTTAAAGAATCTAGAGGAGTTGCATTTGTCATTTATATATATGAATCAACTTCCAGATAGCATTTTGATGTTGAATCATCTGAGAGTACTTTACCTTGAAAGGTGTTGGAACCTGAAGCAGTTACCCGAGGACCTTGATAGATTGGAGTGTTTAGAGGAGTTAAGCCTAAAGGACTGTAAATCCTTACAGAATATTCCTGACTGCATCTGTAACATGACTCATTTGAAAATATTGAATCTCTCCCGTTGCCTTCAGCTTGAGAAGTTGCCTTCAGCTTGAGAAGTTGCCTGATGAGTTTCGACGTTTACAAAGTTTGCAAGTGTTACAAGTAAGAGATATAGCTGATAGGTTAAATAATCTTCCAGAATGCATTTCCCATTGGAAGATCTTGTGGTTATTAAGAAATAGCTGGAAGGTTATATAGAATCTTCCCGATGATCGAGCATTCTTCGCTTGTACATTTCTCGCTGATATAAATTTGATTTTTGTTACTCTTTTGACTACGATCGATCTTAACATGTATGATGTAGGTATGTATTTTATTATTTCTGGTTATACCTTGTGCAGGTTTGTCAATCAAATCCTCTAGGAAGTTTAATAAATATCTTTGTAAAACTATGAATTATTAGTTGCAAGTACACCTTATCTGAGGTGAAATATTATATTTCATGATAATATAAACGAAGGTAAGTCCTGTATGTATGTCACAAGTTTGTATCCGAATGGAATATTGTATAATCATCATATTTCCATTCATAATATTTGAAATATACAATTTGAATATGCGCTTGTATAGAGCTATACATATCTTTTTTTCTTTTTCTTCCCAAAATCGGTTTCTGAAAAAACCAATTTGAATCAAAACCATTACTGTTATTTACGAACCTGATATGTTTGGTTTGGAACTGGGCCAGGTCCATATCGTTTCATAAACTTAGATATGTATGAGAAGATTAAGGATTTCCCGTACTAAATTCAGAACGTCTCCCTAGTCAAGGTAAATATTGTACTCGTAATTTATAAATTTTGTTCACAACACAACTCCAGGATGCTGGTTGCTACTTTATTTGAAATGGGTTTTTGATTATTTAAGTGGGAAACCATCAAAGAATTAAACTTGCATGCTTTCAATTAGATATTTCCAATTCTATAAAATTTTGTGTGTATGTTTGCCCACCAACTGTTTGATAAAATGTCTGTGAAGCTTATTTATTTGTTTAGATATTTCCATTTCTGTAAAAGTTTGGATGCATAAATGTGGCTTAACAGGGCAGTTGGAATCTTCCTATACGTAGTCAGATATTGCCATTTTGGGCTGTAACGAACTAGAACGCGACTTGTTCATGTTGGTTCATTGAACTTAAAGAACGGTTTTAGCCAGAGATAAATTTGTGTTTATGTTACCATAAGTTTGCTTGTCATTGGGGTATTTTGAGATTTTAAACAACTTTTTATTTTTTAGTAGTGAATAGGAATCACTAATATTTGCTCAGAAAGTTGGCTCTTTGAAACATAAGCATTGTGATATGTAATTGTAATAGTTAACCGGGTAGCACTGCTTATGCAGAATTCAGGCTTTCAAAGTTACGTAGACCTGAATTTAGCATAAACATTTTCAGGAACAATTTATGTGTTTAGTTAACTTCATTGTTACCTTTTTAGTTTAGATACAATTGCCTGACAAAATGGTGTTTGGCTGTACGGGTTGACCTAAATCATTTCACATGTGACCTATATTTCAAAGTTTTCTGTTTGGAAAGGACCCAACCATTCTAATTTCCACCTCTAATAATAATTTAATTTTTTGCTAAACTCTGTCTCGAATTTTAAATACTATTCTGCCCTTTGACCTCACTTCAGACTCAAATCTTTGAGTCTTTGATTTACTGGCTTTCCATTGTTTCTCGTATTCATCTTTCATTAATCCAGAATTCGTAAAAGTCTTAGGGCTTGTTGTAGCATGGTTACTGCCCTTCTGCCTATAATAAGATTTCTTTTATGTCTGTTGATTTGTGGTATCCAATAGTGTGGATTGTTTACTACTTACTCATTATATGTTAAGTTTAATATATATCTCACCTGTTTCCTAAAAATTTTGTCGTGTGGCTGTCATTTTAGTTTGACTTTTAATGCTCACACGAGCAAAAAAGCTTCCTTTAGATATTATTAATCTGATGCGTTTTGATCTTGGCTTGCCTCATGATTTTATCCTCACACTTCTTCCCGAATTTCCTGAGTATTTTCAGATTTGTAATATGGATAATAATTCAATGGGTTCTAATAATTCAATGGGCTCTGTAGTGTTCGGTCTAGAATTGGTCTCATGGAGAGATAATCTGGCAACCTCAGTGTTGCAGAGAAAAACAATGGAGGAAAGTTATGGTGTTAAAAGGCAAATGCCCATTAAGTTTCCAACAAATTTACCAAAAGGGTTTGATTTAGAAAAGAAAGTAAGAATTTAGGTGCAAGAATGGCAGTACCTGCCTTATATATATCACCATATATAAGGCGTTGGTGCACCATCCGGGAATCTTTTATGTTTCAAACAAGATCAGGACACAAACTGTGGTTTTACGGGAAGCTTATAAAAAGGATCTCTTGACTCAAAGACATTTGTTAATGGGAATAAGGTATCAGTATCTGCATCGAGTATGAATGTAAAGAGAAAATATGGACTCCAAGTTAGTTACAGTGACAAACGGATGGTTTCTTTTATCAAAACAGCTTAACAAGAAGTTCTAAATGTGGATTTGATACTACTGACTGTGAAACTTAGACCTGGAAGGGTAGGTGATATGTGTAAGGGCAACATTGCTGGAATCCTAGATTGATGGATAATCCACCTGGATTGATGGTTCATACAGGTAAATCAGAAAGTATTTAATATGAAACGGGTCAAAGAGGTTGAAAGATGTCCAACATATATTTTTTAATCATTAATTAACTACTACTGTTAATTTTGGATGCCTGACCTATCTTGACCCCAACTAAAACCTTTGTATCCTAACCTGTTACTTTACCAGCCCGTTTTACAACTTCCAAAGTTTTAATGTGGAGTAGAGAACTATGAAGAAACACATCTAATGAAGCATGTTTGGCGATAAAGTTGTGCAGGGAACAGATCACAGTAATCTCGAGCAGGATTTGGAAGACATTCATTCTTTTTGGGATGTGTTGTGAAGATTGCATTCCCTTTTGTGGATATGAAAAATGGAAAACATCAAAATGTTGTTTTCCAATTTCATGTTATAAAATGAAGAATGGTGTTTTTCATTTTATTAGAAAACTTAGAACTCCAATACGATCATTTTTTTAGTATTTTTTTGGAAAATTTTTCTTGAAATTAAAGGGTGTTTTACACCACCAAACAATGCCTATATAACTGCAAAGTCCAAATTTTGCCCCTCCTTATCGCCTCTAAAACATGGAACTACGGGCAGCCTTTGTCAATGGCCAGTGTGTCAAGCGAAAACTTTAATTATATTGAGTCCTCCTGGTATGCTTATACCGGTAGCAAATCGATATTGACCGAATATCATTGGTACTAGTAATTATTTTTGTTAACTAAGGTAATTTTTGACTGGTAGTGATGTTTTAACTTAAGAATTATTTGTAGGTCGTATCATATGGCAGATTCCATGGAAAAGAGGTCTGAATGGGGCTAAAAACATACTAATATAGTAATTATAACGCGTTATGAAAAAAGATTATTTAAACTCAACTTGGTCGTCTTAAAGTTTTTTTCTATTATTATTATTTGATACTAGACTTTAGAATTGACTTCACAAGTTGGCGTTGATGACGTTCGGATGATAGGAATCACGGGTCTGGGTGGTGTGGGGAAGACGACTCTTGCAAGTGTAGTTTTTGATCAGATAGCCAATCAATTTGATGGTAAAAGTTTTGTTCAGAATGTTAGAGAATGCTTACAAGACTCCAGGGGTTTCCAGGATATGCAAAAACTGATCCTTACTTCTGTGTTTGGGGATCAAAGCATTGACGTGCCAAGTGATTTTGAGGGGCGTAGTATGATGAAAAGGAGGATGCCTAGTATAAAAGTCGTAGTTGTAAATGATGTGAATGATGTAAAGAAACTTGAGGCGTTAGCAGAACCAAGTTGGTTTGGGCCAGGAAGTAGAATCATCATTACATCAAGAGATAAGCAAGTATTGGAAGCTCATGGAGTTCACAATATTCATGATGTTAGTACGTTATCAGATGAGGATGCAATTCGTCTCCTTAGTAGGTATGCTTTTAAAGCAGAGAATCCAGCTCAAGGTTATGAAGAGCTATCTAAAGAGGTTTTGCGCTATGCTGCTGGTCTTCCTTTAACCATCAAAACTTTAAGTTCATCCCTACGTGCTCGTTCCACAGTTGTATGGGAAGATGGCATAAAAAGACTAAAAGATATTCCATGGGGTGATACCTTAAAAATATTGAAAATAAGCTATGATGCTCTAGAGGAGGATCAGAAAGACATATTCCTACGTGTTTGTTGCCTATTGAAAGGTGAAACGGAGAAGAAAGCAATCAGAATACTAGAAAGTTTAGGATTTCATGCTCAGATTGGTTTAAGTGTTCGCAGAAATCCTTGATAACTTTCGGTGATGATCATTATGACGATGATGATAAGGTGTTGGACATGCATGATCATATTGAAGAAATGGGAGTGCATACTGTTCGTAGGTTGGATCCCGATGAGCCAGAGCGACATAAGCTACTATGGATTAAAGATGAAATTGAACATATATTAAAAAGAAGACATGGTAAGGTTCAAATTTATTTTTTTATATGGGAGATACCATGTTTATGATTGCTATGATAAACTTTTCATGTCATTTTTCTTTTTATATAATAGGGTACCGAAGCAATAAGAGGTATAAAACTGCCGTATATGCGTGTCTATGCAGCTATAATTTCACAAAGTCTTAGAAAGATGAGGAACCTATGTTTTCTTTACGTTGGGTGGCCATTTGAAACATCTCAGATCTTATACCAGGCGGGTATATGAATATTTTACTTCCAAATACCACCTTCCAAACCATTTACAATTTCTACATTGGAAAGGATATCCTTATAGGTACTTACCTAAAATATTTCAAGGAGATAAGCTTGTTGAGATGGAAATGCCCAAGAGCCATAAACTCTGGAAAGGGGGAGGAAAAAAAGGTAGAATACTCGTTAGTTTGTTTAGTTGTGAAAAATGTTTTCTAGTTTCTATTCTTAATTTTTTAGAAAATGGAAGGGGTTTTCCATCTCTAAAAAATAAATGATAGTTTTAAAAACGCTTACAAAACTAAATAATGGAAAACAACTTGAGACTTTCAAATTTTAGAAAATGAAAAATGAAAAGTAGAAAACAATTAAAAAAGTGTTTCTAAATTTCCATATAAAAGTGGAAAACGGTGCTTTCTGCTTTTATTGAAAACATTTTTGGAAAACTATAATTTAAAAGCGTTTTTTGTTTTCCGTGTTTTCTTAAAAAACAAAAATGGAAAAAAAGAGGTCTTTTCCCTGACCAAACACACCATAATGATGATCATTGACGTGTTTCCACATGAGAATTTCTTTGTAGGTTCCCTGGAAAAGAGGTCTGAATTTAATGGGACCAAAAACATAATAATTGAGTAATAATAATAACGCGTAATGAAAAAGACTATTCAAAGTCATCTCGGTCGTCTTATAGCTTTTATTATTTTTATTATTATTTGATCCTAGATTTTTGAACTGAAATTACCTATTCTCTTTTTGGTTGGTCTTATAGCAATTGTTTCAGCCTCTCAGTATAGTACTAAACAACCATTCACGTACACTCCAAACAAAAAATTCCCATTATACTGATTATTTAAGAGAATTGAGGTTATCTATCCTTTTTTTATTCACACAAATAAAAATGGCATCGCCTTCAACTTCATCGGTTGAAAAGCGTTACACATATGACGTTTTTATAAGTTTCAGGGGTAAAGACTTACGTACAGGTTTTGTTGATCACCTTTTCGAAGCTTTTCGGAAAAAAGGCATTATTGTGTTCAAAGATGATAAAGACATCGAGGTCGGAGAAAAGATCAGTGACGAGCTCCCCAAAGCCATCAAAGAGTCCAAGTTTTACATGGTTATTTTCTCCAAGAAATTTGCAGATTCTTATTGGTGCTTAAACGAGCTTGTGGAGATCCTAAAAATATGCCAGAACCCGGAGGAGGAGGAAAAACGAGCTTTTTACCCAGTCTTCTATGATGTGAAACCTAGCGAAGTCCGTGAACAAAAGGGGCCGGTTGGAGAGGCATTTTCGGTACACTCAGAGAATGAGGCTGCTGGGAGATGGAGGGAAGCTATGGAAAAAGCAGCGAATCTGGAAGGATGGGAGTTGACCAAAACTGCTGACGGGTATTCTCTTCTATCTCATCTCATGTTCTATATATACTTTCACCTTTTCAAGTCTTAGTTTCTACTTTCTAGTTAATGATAATATGTCGCGTGGTGATGGCGGGTGACCATGATATTAGAGGTGGCGGGTGGTGGTGAAAGTGAGGGTATGTATGGTTATAAATGTAAAATTTTTTGATATGAATGAGGGTAATGTAGTTATTTTAAGGATTAAGAGATGTATGTTGTTTTCATTAATAGTATTATAGATATATTATAAACTAGGTCTTTTACCCGCACATGTGCGGTTATTTAAAAATATTGTTTTAGTTATATGAATATTTATAATAACTTTTAACAACTATACATTATTTAGGCATGTACATATAAATCTATGTTATCATTAAATGGAAATTTTTACATTTATTGAAATAGAAAAATTCAAAATATAACTCTTATTATTTATGAAAATCTTTGCATTTATATAAAAATATACGTTATCAAATATTCATATTAACTATCACATATTATACTTCATGCAATACTAATGAACATAAAATAAAGTTAAAATATAAATATAATGTAAAATCATAACGATCTTTTATTTTTTGCAAAGTGATATGTGACTTATTAGAATTTCATCACACTCTTTCAAAGAAAATAGTTTCATAAAACTTACTTCATCAAATAATAAAATTCATAAAAGTTGAAAAGCTTTAATTAGATATAGTTAGAAACCAAATTCAAATTATAATTAGATTACAAAGAACAAACCTATGATTCAAATTATGTTTAATTCACCTAGTAATTGATAATAGTTTTTATAAAACGTAAAATCACCACCACGAAAAGGATAAAAAACTATATTACAATGTGATATATAATATTGGTTATATTAGATAGTAAAATTAAGAAATAAATAATTTGAAAACCAAATATTTTCTAATTTTAAAAATAGATTTTAAATTCATACGGTTTCTATTATGATATAGAATGTAATTTTTTACTTTTATTTTTGTAAGATTTTGTTTATATATAGATTTTATTTTTATTTAATTTAATAGTTTTAGATAATATAATTTTGTAGATTTATATATTATAAAAAAATATAGAGATGCCACATAGGATAAAGACCTATGTGGCAATTTTTAAAAATAGCTTTAAATTATAGAATGCTTTAAAATGCTAGGATAACTATTATTTTAATATTTATATAGATAGAGATAGAGATATATCTATACTATCTTCTAAAAAAACAATACTTTATTTTTGGAAGTGTTGTATCTTCACCTAACACTCTTTTAAATATTTTCACATACACTATTCCCTTAACATTAATGATTAAATTACACTATTAATCATTTATCTTTTAAAATATCTCTATTATTTACCTCTCATCTTCTATTTTTTTATTTTTCTTATTTCTTTTTTTTTTATAAATAAAACCCATTCCAAAAAATAATATAATAATAAATAAATTCGAATGGCGTATCTCGTATAGCTAAGGGCGGATCCATCTGTACACTGCGGAACTAGGGCAGCTAAGTGTGAAACCCGTCAGACAAATCACCCCATCACGGGTTACCTTCTATAATCAATCACCCGTTATGATCCATCACTCCACTAACTTCCCTTGTCTAAGGTGAAAGTTTCTTATATCCACCAATGTGGTGAGAATAAGTCATACTTTTTCTCTCCCCTTCCCCTTTACGTTGTTGAGTTCAAAAGTGCCCACCATTGGTCGACTTGTTCGACTCATAGTCGAATGTATGTTAACTGACGGTCCGGATAGGTCTGATGAGGTTTGACCATCATCAACCCAGTTCGGCCGGGTTCAACCCTTTTGGCAATTTTGGCCCATTTAATCATTTCACTATCTTTACAAATCAAGTTCAACTAGTGCTTCATACTCTAAGTGTATGCTTACATAGGTCATACAATTGAATTTAACTGGTTATTGAATCTTCTTCAACACACAGGCATGAAGTTCAATTCATCGAGAAAATTATTCACAACATTTCACAAAAGCCATATTTCGCCAATTTCAGTGTTAATAAAAACTTAGTGGGCATGACGACTCGGGTGGAGAAATTACTTTTAAGTTTACAGGTTGGCTTTGATGACATTCGGATGTTAGGAATCACCGGTCTGGGTGGTGTGGGGAAGACAACTTTGGCAAGTGTAGTTTTTAATCGGATAGCCAATCAGTTTGATGGTAAAAGCTTTGTTGAGAATGTTCGAGAACGCTCAAAAGATCCTAAGGGTTTGCATGATATGCAACAACAGGTCCTTACTTCTGTGTTCGGCGATCGAAGCATTGCTGTGCCAAGTGATTTTGAGGGGCGTAATATGATGAAAAGGAGGATGCCTAATATCAAAGTTCTTGTAGTTCTAGATGATGTGAATGATGTAAAGCAACTTGAGGCATTAGCAGAACCAAGTTGGTTTAGGCCAGGAAGTAGAATCATCATTACATCAAGAGATAGGCAAGTATTGGTTGCCCATGGAGTTCAGAGTCACAATATTCATGATGTTAGTACGTTATCGGATGCGGATGCAATTCATCTCCTTAGTAGGTATGCTTTTAAAACAGAGAGTCCAGCTCACGGTTATGAAGAGCTATCTAAAAAGGTTGTAAGCTATGCTGCTGGTCTTCCCTTAACCATCAAAACTTTAAGTTCGTATCTTTGTGATTGTCCAACGAATGTATGGGAAGATGCCATCAAAAGACTAGAAACGATTCCATGGGGTGATACCTTGAATAAATTGAAAATAAGCTTTGATTTTCTAGAGGAGGATCAGAAAGAGATATTCCTATATGTTACTTGCCTATTGAAAGGGCAGGTGAAGAAGAGAGCTATCAGAATACTAGAAAGTTTAGGATTTCGTGCTGAATTTGGTTTAGGGATTCTCGAGCAGCAATCCTTAATTACTCTTTGTGATGGTTATGATCGTTATGATTATGGTAGTAAGGTGTTGGACATGCATGATCATATAGAAGAAATGGGAATGCATATTGTTCGTAGTATGCATCCTGATAAGCCTCAGCAACGTAAGCTACTATGGATTAGAGATGAAATTGAAGATATAGTGAAAAATGACATGGTAAGGTTCATGTTTATTTTGTAATATGGGAGATACCATCATGTTTATATTTTTTATGATAAACTTTTTATATAACAGGGTACCGAAGTAATAAGAGGTATAAAATTGTCTTATTCGAGACTCCCTCCAGCTAAAGTTTTGCATAGTCTTAGAAAGATGAGTGGACTATGTTTCCTTCGCGTAGAGTGGTCAAGTTATGAAACATCTCGATCTAATTATAGCAGGCGGGTATATGAATATTTTACTTCCAAATACCACCTTCCAAACAGTTTACAATTTCTACATTGGGAAGGATACCCTTATAGGTATTTACCTAAAACATTTCTAGGAGATAAGCTTGTTGGGATGGAAATGCCCAATAGCTCTATCCGTCAACTCTGGAAAGGGGGAGAAAAAAAGGTAGAATACTTGTTAATTTGTTTAACTTTATCCGTATGGTGTTATATAATATTTTATCTATTTATATTAATCTATTTTTATTTCTTCTTTTGATAGGTTCTTCCCAAACTCAGGCTCCTTGACCTTCGTTTTTCTAAATTAGAAACCTTAGATTCTGGTGGGATGCTTCCAAATCTTGAAGAATTGGTTCTTCGTGAATGTAAAAAGTTGGTAGAAGTCAACATTTCTGATGAATGTTCGCATCTCAAGAAGCTAGACCTATACGGATGTAAAGCCTTAGAAAAACTCACCATTTCCAAAGAATGTCTTTCACGTCTGAAGTCCCTCAACCTTTACGATACTAAGTTACATAGCTTGAACCTTGGGCTGACCCCTAATCTGGAGGTGTTATCAGTTGAATTTTGTGAAGACTTGGAGGAACTCGTCATGCCTGTTGAATGTCGAATGCTCACTGAACTCTGCCTCAAAGATATCAGTAAGTTACGTAGCTTCAATCTTGGGCTGACCCCTAATCTGGAGGCGTTATCCGTTATGAATTGTGAAGACTTGGAGGAACTCGTCATGCCTGTTGAATGTCCAATGCTCACTAAACTCTCCCTCTTTCGTATCAATAAGTTACGTAGCTTCAACCTTGGGCTGACCCCTAATCTGGAGGCGTTATCAGTTATGAATTGTGAAGACTTGGAGGAACTCGTCATGCCTGTTGAATATCCAATGCTCAGAGAGCTCTCCCTCATTGGTATTTATAAGTTACGTAGCTTCAACCTTGGGCTGACCCCTAATCTGGAAGTGTTATCACTGAGTAGCTGTCAAAAAATCTTTGTGCCTGTAGAACTTCCAAGGCTTAGAGACCTCTCCGTCGTTTCCAATCATAATCAGGTTGAACATTATTATGGGCAGTTTTCATATCTACTGGAGAAGTTTAAGAATACCCTGGAGAAGTTGTGTTTGTCGTTTCCAAACATGAATCGTCTTCCTGTACATGATAGCATTTATATGTTGAAGCATCATCTCAGAGTACTTGACCTTGGATTTTGTAGGGGCCTAGAGAAGTTACCCGAGGATCTGGATAGATTGGAGTGTTTAGAGGAGTTACTCCTAATGGGTTGTAAATCTTTACGGAGTATTCCTGAATGCATCTGTAACATGACTCGTTTGAAAAGATTGGATCTCTCCTGGTGCTTTAAGCTTGAGAAACTGCCTGATGAGTTTAGACGTTTACAAAGTTTGGAACTGTTAAAAGTCATGGGGATAGATGATAGGTTAAAGAATCTTCCAGAGAGCATTTCACAATTGAAACATCTTAAGGTCAAGAGATAGCTGGAAGGTTATAGAATCTTCCTGATGAGCATTCATGGCTTGTACATTTATGTATGTATGTAACGCATTTGTTTGTATCCGGTGGAATTTATTTTCGTATATTTTTTTCTACCCAAAATCGGTTTTTGGAAAATCCAATTTTACTCGAAACCAGTTCATGGGTGAAACTGTGAAAGAACCAGTTTGAGCAGGGCAAAACGAACCGGTTCTGTTTGATTAGGAACTTAGCCGGGTTCATATTGGATTTTATGACAAACATTTTTTTTATTTTATAAAAAATAGAAAGTCAAGTACTATGTTTTTATTTGAACTTCGCGATTGAGTTCCTGGGCACCTCTATAATCTATATAAATAAAGCCCATATAGATATACAGATTTATAGATATATACTAGAGAAGATCAAAGATTTCCCATATTATCTTCCGAAGCTTAGACCTGGAAGTGTAGGTGTAAGGTGTAACTGCAACATTGTTGGAATTCTGAATTGATGGATAATTCACATTCTCAAAGCCTTAACATCGATGTCTTAGGCAGTGGCGGTACCACATGGGGCGAAAAGGGGGCAAATGCCCCCTCGAAATTTAGATTTTTCATGTATTTATAAGTTTTCATCGATTTTTAAAAATTTCCTATAGATTTTTAATATTTTGGCCCCTTTTATTATTTTTCACAGATTTTTTTATTTTGCCCCCTTTGGAATTTTTTTCTGGTACTGCTTCTGGTCTTAGGATAGGGAAGCTTATATGCAGAAGTGGCATTGTTGACCCTTTTATTTGTGAACAGGTTGATCTAGTAATGGTTCAAACATATAAATCAGACAATATTTATAACTAGTTTTTTAACTATGGGCGTTGCCACGAGAGACATAACGATACGTAAATCTTGCAACATTTATAAGATCGGTGATACATACGGAAAAATAAGAGCACATTACAAAAGCGTATCATAAATCTAAAAAAAAAACATGTAATAAAAAGTAGTACAAAAGACTTTAAAAAGAATACTGCATCATAGTGTTATGTGGTTATTTAATTGTTGACCATGGAAATATCAACTATTTTATCATTAAAAAACCCTTGAAATGTCCGTACAAACTAATATAATATTAATGAATAAAGAACAAATAAAAGGTATACGTTATAGCCGTTAGCCGGAGATTACCTAAACGTTGACTGGGAAGATATTAGTTTTTTTTTTGTTAGAACAACCCTTTATAAAAATGATTATAAATTAATATACTACTAATCTTCACTATTACTAAGGACGGCTTAAAATGTATGTATATATATATATGCATAAAATACATGGGGCCCATCATTTATTCAAAATATTAAATTATTGGTATGTGAGTGGTTCTATACCCAACTTAGGTACATGACAACCACACACTCACTTTTCCCATACATAATTATTGTAGATTTTTTTTGAAAGTTGAATTTTGCTTAAAATTTCGTGTCGCGATTCGACAACGGAAAGTTTAGCATACGTGGGCTTAACCGATTCCGCCCTAAAAAGGATAAAAATGTTTTTTTTTTAGAAAAACCCTTTATAAAAATGATTAAAAATTACTATACTACTAATCTTCACTATTACTAAAGACGGCTTAAAATGTATATATATATAAATGTTATTGTAGATTTTTTTTTTTAAAGTTGAATTTTGCTTGAAACTTCGTGTCGCGATTCGACAGCGGAAAGTTTAGCATATGTTAGCTTAAGCGGATATGCGCTAAAAAGGACAAAAATGTAATTATGTAGCATATAAACGGAAAAGGGCAAATGGAATTTCACCGCTAAGGTTGTTCATAAATGTATATATATAGATAATATGAAACGGATCAAATAGGTTGAAAGATGTCCAACATGTATTTTTAATGCATATATCTTCCTATATACTTTCAAAATATTTAGATTATTAATCAACTACTCGTAATATTATTTTGAAATCATATTTGACAAACATTTCTTATATCGATCGGAGTATTTACAAAAATTCAAGATGCGTGACCTAAGCTGACCCCTAGCAAAACTTATACGTCCTAACCTGTCAGTTTACCAGCCCGCTTTTCATCTACTAGTGTAGACAAAAGTGTAGAAACACAACTAATGAAGCGATGTTTAGTGATAAAGTTGTGCAGGGAACAGATCACAGTAACCTCGGGCAGGGTTTAGAAGACATTAATTCCTTTTGGGATGTGTTTTGAAGATCGCATTCCCTTTTTTGGAAAGGATTTTAGCTACTTGTCCGTTGTCATCGTCAGCACATAACTATAGATGTTTATAAATTCAGGTATTTCTGTATCTATGTTGTTTGAATATTACTAAAACTCTGGCTTAAAACACAATGCCAAGTTAGATATTGTAGACTTCATCAGATGGATTAGAGTTTAACCATGGAAAGTGCACAGACAGAGTGATCGACTACAATATAGCTTTAACAAACTTGACATTTGACTATTTTGGTTGTTTTGAGGCTAATATATATTGTGGCCAAACATAGTGATCTCCACCCTCTTTTTTCATAGTGTATATTTCATATATCTACTATTTTATACTCGTATTTTATTACCATGCATTGGGTCCTAAGATGCATTGGGTCCTAAGAGGCATCTGAAATTAGTCAAAGTTTTGTAAACTCGGTGTTATTGGAAGCTGGATCCGTCATCAACGCTGCCATGATCACAAATATTGTTTGGCACTAACCCCACCATTGCGTCCATAGTTGATTTCAATATTTCAACTATATTTATCTATACTTGATCTCAATGTTATACACTTATAATGATCTGTCTTCACTTTTGACAAAGTGTTGGTTCAGTTAAATTTTTCATAAGACAAAATACCGTAAAAATCACAACTAAAACATCACCTTTCTTTAATCCTACTTTTTGGTGATTTATGATAACATGCACTAAAAATTTAAAATTATTTATATTATGAGTTAAATAAAAAAAATACCACAAAATACAATTGTTAAAAAAAAAACAATTACAGTCAAAGTTGTAGAGAAAAAATTTTAAAAGTCAAAGTAGGACGTTTACATTGGGACGAGAGAGTATACTTCTGTTTTCTATCCATTTTATAATTTCAATCTTCTTAATTTACCCCTTAGACCTTACTGATTGTAAACCAAACCGAGATTAGGTTTTGAAGAGGGGATAATAGGTGTTTTTGTTTGTTTGTTGGCGATTCACCGAAGGTAGAGTGAATCTCTTTACGCCAATCGAATATGATTGATATATGGCCAATTGAAATCGTGCCAATGATTATGGATCTGGTTGATTGTGTTTAGAATGCTCATGGAAGGATATTATCATATCCGATATCCAAGGATGCTTTTGCTTAATCATTGTAGGCTGTGGGAGGCTTCGGGACGGAGAGTCATCGTCCCGCCGCATGTTGCTGATATGTGAGGATATTATTGTAGGTTGCTGGAGCATCTCTTATAGAGAGAAGAGGACGTCCAGATATGTGTATGTGTTTTCTGGAGAGGAGAAGAATGAGAATTTAGGTTTAGGTTCATCCATATATATATAGGGATAGAAATCTTGGAGAATAAGTTTAGGGTTTTAGAGAATATTCTTAATAATATGCCAGATCTGGTATTTAGAACGGGATAAGAGCAAATCTCTTTAATTTAGGAGGAAGAGATTGAGATAATCTCTCTCATATTTAGATAAGTCTTACAGCGGATACCTTCGTCACGCAGGGCCGGCTCTGTCACGAAGGTCGTGTTCCGTCACGAAGGGTGACATACACCAACAAGCCCCCTAGTTTAATATGAGGAGCTGCAAAGGTCGTTATATTAAACTCTGAAAAATCAAATTAATGCTTCCTTCGTACGACGAGTGCTTCGTACCGCTGGGAGGGTATATCATCAAGCCTTCCGGTACAAGGTGATTTTTGTAAATCACTGCATTGGGCTTTTGTTGGCCACATTAACTCTTCTATCACATTGTTGCTTCTTTCTTTTATTTAATCTGCTCTAACTGCCGCTGTCTTCGATTTTTAATGTTTTGTAAGTCTTCTTTCTTCGAAATAACTTACCTTCTCCATTTAAGCTATGGACTTCTTTTGTTATCTTTGATGGGGAGTCCTGTTTTAATTTGTCAATCCTCGAGGGATTAGAGCATATCTCTTTGTTGTTATTATAATACCCTATACTGTTGGGGGCACGAGGAATTTTCCTTCCTTTACTCCGAATGAGCATTTATTCGGATTGGGTTTATTGTTCGGAGGTTTCCGAAGGTCTCCCAATTATTTAATCCCTACAATGTCATTCAAGTAGATCTCCAAGTTTCTGCCAATCTGTGTGGCAAATGCTTTGTCGACCAGGCACCGATACGCAGATCCTTTTTAGCCTGGACAACATCTTTCGTTAACAATAGATCCCTTTACTTCTGATCTTGATATGCACTTAGAAATCATTTCAACTGGTGTTCTGTCGAGGATTTTACTTTTCGATATATCTCCGGCCAGGGATAACGATCTTTGGGGCATGCTTTGTTCATATTAGTGAAATAAACACACATCTTCCACCGCCATTTCCTTTTTTTACATTACAGGGTTTGTGCCAAAATATCTATGTAGTATGATCATTGTGCACCATTCCAAAGGCTCTGAGGGTCAGCTGTTTTCCTCCCTCGATGATGCTTTGAAGCACGGTCTTTGTTACATAGTCTTTGGCGCTGATGCACTCTTCGATGCGAAGCATTTTGCAATGGCATACTTTTCGTTGTGAAGCCCTTGGGGGTGGAATACTCCTCGTTGCAAAGCCTTTGGCGTGGCATACTTCTGTCACGCAGTCTTAAGGACTCATAATTGCTCATTTATACTAGACTTGTGTCATATGTTTGTGAGACTCTTGCCAGCGATCCCGGGATTGTGAAGTTAATTGCTCTGTGCTCTGCGCTCCTGAACCTGCTTCGTCTCGAAGGGTCTCCAGAGTATGCTATCTTGAAATTAGTTGTCTATCATAGTAAATTTGTTAATGGTATACCTGATCCTGGGCCTTCGCATTATTGCGTGTGAAATCTTGATACTTTGTTCTTCAGCTTTTTTACTATACATTCAATCTTTTATATGTCGAATGTTTTGAAATATTGCAGCTTAGGAGCTGTCTTTTTACGGACGTTTGCGCGTACATTAGGGTGTCTGTTCAAGCGTCCCTGTCAGCTTGTTCCCTTTATTTATTGAGGTGGCAACCCTCTATTTATATTGAGACAATTAGTCTTTTGAATAATGCATTGTCCCCGTGGGACTTTTTGCTTATATTGAATAACTGAGGCAAATAGCCTTTATGAATGCCTTGAGAGGTCTTTAGGATTCTCTCTTATAGAGAGAATTTATTTTGGAGGAAACGTTAAGCCTTTTTAGAGTTTCCCTAAGTCTTAGGCTATAAGAGTCCATGAGGATTCTTTTCTTCTTACTAGATTTAAGTGATAAGATCAAATCTCGAGTTTATAGGGGAACAATTCTTACCTCCTTCATCTTCTGCGGAATCCTGCGTTACAGACAGCCTTCATGTCGTAGCGTCCTACTATGCTTTCGTGTGACAGGGCCTGCATACCGCTAGGAGGGTATATCATCATAGAGTTTTTATGGAACTTCCGCAAATTCAATCCTTTATAAAAGATTGATTCCAGGTCTTTATCAACCGGACCCCTTCGGGGATTTTTAACTTGTACGCTCCATTGCTGTATGCGGTTTCTGAGTATGTGTGGGCCTTCCCATGTCGGTCCCAGCTTTCATTGATATTACGTAATGCTGGTGCTCTTTAGCCAAAGTACATAGTCGCCGGTTTTGAATGAAGTAGGATTGATTCTTTTGTTGTAGCCTCCTTCAGCTTTCTTTTCGAACATTGTTTCTCCAATGAGTGCATTTTCTCTTCATTCTTCTGATAATTCCAGGTCAACTCTGGGTTCCTCCAAGTTTCCTTCAGTATTTAACATTCTATGTGTCGATATTTGGAATTCTGCTAGTACCATGACTTTGGTACCGAAGGCTTGTCCGAACGGTGATGCTTCGTTTCAGAGTTATTTTGTTTGCTCAGAGGACCAAGGGGAGTTCGTCTACTCACCTCTTCGTAATACGGCTTGTTTAGAGACTATGTACCATAGGTGGTATGTGTATAATTATGTGATGAAAGTTTCGCACCTTTGAGCATCTTTTCCTCGTGGTTTTTTATGGCTAAAACTGAGGTGTTTCCTTGGTATGCCAAGATTAATCCTTGCGGTTCTCCCGAATATTTGCACCTTCTTTGGAAAGGCTAGTACAAGCGTTTTCTTCTTTTGGGTAGTGTGGATAACGGTTCCTAGTGCTGGAGGTTATCCATAGATTCGGATCTCCTTTGTACGATTGAAAATCGGAGTTATGTAGTCGGATTTGTGAAATACATTCGATTTTCGAGCTCTAAGCTGGTGAAAATCTTTAAGGGGTGTCTGAAGGTTTTAGGGAACCTTTAGACCTTGAGTTACGGAAGGCATGCGGATTGGCCTTCGGGATCTGAGCTTCGAAAGCTTTGCAGGGTCTGAGCTGTTTCTGGACCTTCGGATCCGAGTTTTGGAGGATCTGCGGGATCTGAGCTGCGAATGGGCCTTCAGACATAATTCTATGTAAGGGATGGGTCGTCGGACCTGAGGCTATGCAAGGTCTGCGGGACCTAATTTACGGCTCGACCTTCGGATCTGAGCTTTGTAAGATATGTGGGGTCTTCTTCGCAAGGTCTGCGAATGGTCCTTCGAACACGAGGCTATATAATGTCTTTGGATGGGTCTTCGGATCTGAGTCTATATAAGGCATGCGGGATCCTTCGGATCTGAGCTTCAAAAGGTCTGCGGATGGGCCGTCGGGTTTGAGCTTCGGAAGGCCTGTGGATAGGCCTTCGGGTCTGAGGCTATTATATAGCATTTAAAGTGGTCTTTCAATCTAGAGGCTGTATATGGCAGTAGAAAGATCTTCAAGATGCGTAGCAAACATTCCTCCTTAGTCGTGATGTTCTTATACTCTACCTATGGAGATGTAGCCTCTTCTTTTGTGGGGAAAGTCAGATCTTGATATGAATATTCGGACCTTATTTCGGCTAGCCTTTATAAGAGACGTAGTTCCAATTGATTACCCTCTGTAACATAGCTCGTCAATAAGGCCGTGTAATAATGATGTGAGTCTTCGTGACCCACGCGCTTTGTGGCGTAACCGGTTCGTGACGATGCATAGTGTAGGACCTTTATCTATCGTAGGGATATATCACCATGACCCGAATGTCATAAGAAGTATCAAGGTCGTGAATGCTTGGTTTAGAGGTTTAATCATGTGGAGTGCTAAGCATAGCTTGGAATATTTTCTTAACTCGGGGTTGCATGAGGGCATCGATGAGATGTCCCAAAAAAGCTCTTCAAATCTGGAGGCCACGTGGGGCAATAGATCTATCAACCAAATGGGGGTGTCCAAATAGTAGTATAATATTTTTGAATCAAATCATTAGATATAGCCTTCGCTACGGAGCGTCGTCGTTACGGAGAAACCTTCGTGTCATAGCGACCTACTATGATAGGTCCTTTAACAACCAGGTCCTTAACATCGAGATGATCTTCAAATCTGGAGGCTTCGAGTCGCAACAGAGATGTTTCTTAAGAAAAGAATCTTCAAACTGGAAAGAGATCTTTAGATCTGATGGCTATGTGTCGCAGCAAAGATATTTATTAAGAAAGAGATCTCCAAACTTAAAGGAAATGTTCATATCTGATGGTTGCATGTCGCAGCGAAGATATTGCTTTAAGAAAATGATCTCCAAATTGGGAAAAGATCTTCAGATCTGATGGCTGCGTGACATAGCAGATAAATCTTTTGAGAACATAGGGGCCTCGAAACAGAGAGGCGGCGTAACGCAGCGGTTATATATATATATATTTTAAAAGGGGATCTCCAAACAGGGGGGAGATCTTCAGATCTAGAGGTTGTGCTAAGTCACATGGAGGCATGTGACATGTATTGTTTAGGTACATCTCCCATCTTTAATAAGTCTGGTTCGACGCACGTTATCATAGTTATTTTGAGAAAGTGGATATGGGATCTGAAAGAAAAGGTCCCACGGATGGCGCCAAATGATTGTACACCAAACCGAGATTAGGCTTTGAAGAGGGGATAATGGGTGTTTTTGGTTGTTTGTTGGCGATTCCCCGAAGGTAAAGTGAATCTCTTTACGTCAATCGAATATGATTGATATATGGCCAATTGAGATCGTGCCAATGATTATGGATCTGGTTGATTGTGTTTAGAATGCTCATGGAAGGATATTATCATATCCGATATCCAAGGATGCTTTTGCTTAATCATTGTAGGCTATGGAAGGCTTCGGGACGGAGAGTCATCATCCCGCCGCATGTTGCTGATATGTAAGGATATTATTGTAGGTTGCTAGAGCATCTCTTATAGAGAGAAGGGGACGTCCAGATATGTGTGTGTGTTTTCTGGAGAGGAGAAGAATGAGAATTTAGGTTTAGGTTCATCCATATATATAGGGATAGAAATCTTGGAGAATAAGTTTATAGTTTTAAAGAATATTTAGGAGGAAGAGATTGAGATAATCTCTTCCACATTTAGATAAGGCTTACAGCGGATACCTTCGTTACGCAGGGTCGGCTCTATCACGAAGGTCGTGTTCCGTCACGAAGGGTGACATACACGAACAGACTTGTTATCAAATTTGATAAGAAGACGTTAAATGTGAATACAAACAACATGCGGTAAATGAATGGACCAAATCATACGAAACTTCGAAGAAAGTGGCTTTGTGTATTTCATCTCGTACACGAAATCATGGCACTTTAAATAAGTACAAATAAATGAATAATATACTCCGTATACCAACGGCCTTGGGGTTATGACACTTTAAAATAATTAAGGGTGTTTAGGTTTTGTTTTCAAAATGTATTTTACATTTTCTAAAACTGGTCTAACTTTCAAACTAAGGGTGTGCTTGGTTCAAAGTGAGGAATGGGAAAGGGAATGGGAAGGGGAATGCAATGAAATATCAAGGAATACTAGCATTGCATTGATGTTGCTTGGTTGACACAAAGTAATCATTATCATTATCTTTGATATTGCTTGGTTCTAGTAAATACACTATAATAAAACATAAGCTTATTTTTTTTTTAACTCCATAAAAAAACACGATTTCATATCATTCATACAAGTATTATTATTATTATTATTATTATTATTATTATTATTATTATTATTATTATTATTATTATAGAAGTAAAATAGAAGAAATTTAATGGGTTAGCCATTATTTCAATACATGTGGTATGTAAACAACTTGACTAGAACAGCCTTTGCTTGTAAATTTGTATGCTCTTAACCAAAATCGTTGTATATATTTAAGCACTTGTACCAGCAACTACACTTTTGGCCTAAAGAGTATTGCACTTTTTCCCAACTGCAGTTTCAAAATCACAAGTTAAAGTTCAGATATAAAGAACAAGTATGAGAAAAATAAGAAATAGTTATTAGCACCTGATCATAATTGACATAGTAGTGGCCTCGTTTAGTTTGTAGCAGCAACAACGCAACGTCTTTATATCAGTTGGAATATCTACATCAGCTAGCATCATTCTTACCCATGTAAATGAAATAAGAAAAAAAAATCCAAATGCAAATTCATTATTCAAAGCACCTCATGTACTGAAGACAAAGTTAAACAAGAAATAAAAACGACCATTATTCAAGACCTCAAAATATGGACGAACATAAAATACCAATGTCATAACATTAGTTTAACTACGAAAACCAACAGAACCAGAACAACATAAATAAAACCAAACTCATGAACTAAACTTGAGGATGTAAAAACCCCATAACATAAGCTTTCCTCATATATGATGGCAAGGTAAACAAGGTCTTCACTTTAATGGGATCATTGTAGCAAGTCTCAACAACCTTGCCAACATCCAAGTGGGAAATACCGATGTTAAGAAGTTCGTTCATTACCTCTTGCATCTTTTCTTCACTCACCGATTCAGATTTATTACCATCCACAATCAAAGCATTAGCAGCAAGACCAATCTTTTCAACCATTTCACCACAAACAGACTTAAAATCAGAAGCAAATGAATCTAACTTTGTATCCATGGTCTCTTGAAGTGTCATTGGTTTCTTTCTCTTGTGAGAACTTTTCGTTGGAGGTGATACCCTTTTCCGCTTCTTTAAGCTTGGAATGATTGGTGTATTTGTTTCTTTGACAACTTCATCTTCACTATCAGAGGAAGAGCATAACATTACATCAGTTTTGTTATTGGTGTCGTCACATGCTTGTGATATATCTTCAGCTTGTAGCCCCGTTGCCCTATCACATACTTGTAATTTAGAAACATACAAGAAACCATTTCAAGAACTTGAGTACAATAACTAAAACAAAACTATATCGGTTTAGACAAATCTATCTATTTCTCCATTCATTGAACATATTGGATGACATATTATTTCTAAATTCCGACCATTCATCACTTGGACAAATGTTGGTAACATATTCCCCATCTTCACTTTCGTCCTCACTTTCTGGTTCTTCTTCTTCTTCTTCCTCTTCATCTTCTTGAGGATCATGGCTCATATATTTACAAATCAAGTTATGTAACAAACAGCATGCCATAATGATTCGAACTTGAGTTTGGATCGAGAAGACTGAAGGGGATGAAAGGATCTTCCATCTTCCTTTTAACAATCCAAAACATCTCTCAATCACATTCCTAGCTTTAGCATGTTTCATGTTGAAATATTCCCGAGGAGTCTCAGGTCGATGACCATCAAACTCCTTTAAATGATATCGTTGTCCTCGATATGGAGCAAGAAAACCATTTGCATTGCAATAACCATAATCAACTAAATAATAACAATCGCGAGGGACTCGTAGACCTTGGTTCCTTGAGATTGCATCTCAAAGCACACGACCATAACCTTCCCAACCAGGCAAAACATATATAAATTGCATGTTCGGACAACAAACACCTAAAACATTAGTTGAGATGCAACCCTTTCTTGTGCGGTATCGAGGCTTCTCGTCACTAGGAGGTGTCACTTTAATTAAAGTTCCATCCAAAGCTCCTAAACAACCCTACATGTTAAAATAGTATGTAAGCATTATTTCTTATCTTAAGCTAAGTTCGACCCGTGTATTAACCTGGTAAATGAGCTATTGAATTATAATACCTGATAACATTTCCATTTTGCATCTTGACAATTTTGGGTAATAGGGGCGGGTTTCTTTAGCAATATATGATGTAATCTCAATATTGATAAAAAGAACTTGATGAAATTGCCGACTCACTGTCTCTCTACTGCGTAAAAAAAGATATCCAATTGTCCTACTCTTTTTGTGGTGAGCCAAAGTATACAAGAACATTGGTACTACCTCTTCTATGGATGTGTTTCTAGTAGGTTTTAAACCACCGATGTCCCTTACCATATCGCATAGCACCCTAAAAGTTGCTCTATCCATACGGAGCTTACTAATGCAGACAGAATCACTTTCTAGAGTTAAGCTTAACATAAAATTCATCCGTTCCATCCTTTTTTTTCTCCTTAGTCTTAAATCCACAAATTTTAGCTCGAAATAACGAATAAATAATAAAATAGTAGAATGAAAATGTTAACACCATCATAGTAGCCGCTATTTGTTGAATCAAAAAAAGTTTCCTTAGTTTGCGTTGTCTTCTGTTTATAGGAAGACGAGACATTTTTATCTACACAAGTGCAATTAAACGATTCAACAGTATGATTAAAAAAACAGATTCACAGTATGCAGAAAGCACATTACAGGTATTTTAATCTGCAATATACTACAAGTAGAGTGTATGATTTAGCCTTTAATTGCAACATGTCCACATCCAATTACACTATATATATATATATATATGTGTGTATGTGTGTGTGTATATCAAGAAAGAAGATACATAAATAACCTTAATCATGTAAACACAAAAAGTAAATCATTAAAATTAAAAATCTATTATACTATATACTTATATATATGTGTGTGTGTGTTTTTTTTAATAATCAAAGAGATTATATCAAGTCATTATAGTCGATTGAAAGCTTTTAATGATAATACAGTATGGACAAAAAAATAATATAATACTCGTAGTTTGGTACGGTCATAAAAACAAATGAGGCAAAGATAATTTATGAAATTATAAAAAATACCTTGAGTGATGTTGAGTGATTTGCTTCAATCGTGAGGGTGAAATTTTTGATGGGGGAAGATGGGAAGCAGCAAGCAAGAGGATGAGAGATAATAATATAAAAATAAAAGAAGAGAACGTGGATGACTAATAGTGCGGGAAAAAGAGCGAGGTATTGATAACTATTCCCCCAAATTATCCTATAATGGGGCATTACCCATTTTTATGATTGATTAACCACTTTTTTTCCAACCAAGCATTATTATTCATTATCTTATTTATTTCTCATCCTCAAAACCTCCTAACCATGCACCCCCTAAAAGCTTTTTAGTTTATTTATCATTAAATTAAATTACCTAAATTATATTATCTATACTATATTATAAAAAGAATATCCTTTTTTATTTTTGGTAATGTTGAAAATATGTAATATTTTCACTTAACACCCCTTAAAATACTTTCATATACACTATCCTCTTAACATTAATAATTAAATTACACTGTCAGTCCTTTATCATTTAAAATATGTCTATTAACCTTTTACATCAATTATATACACAACTCACCGTCGCTCCACCACCAACAGTAGTCCAACCATCACACCGTTGCCGCCACGACCACCGCCATATAGGGCGGGTACCGTGCTAGTTATATAAAGTAAAAATATAACCTTATATTTTGATTGACTTGCAAATTGCAATAATCGCGTGATTGCTATTAGAACCTCATCTTTTTGTATGTCATGGGAACTTTTCCTTTTAACATACTACTAGTATAAATGTTCAAGTCATAATTTTTTAAGTTTGGATATTCAAAGTAGATAGAATGGACATGAAGATATTTTCTCCGTCAGTTTGTACACTATTAATTTTTAAAGTCTTTTTAGTTTAACTTTAACCATAAATAATATTTAGTGAAAGTTATATCATTAAAAAGTTCATTTAAAATTAAATTTATTTATATATATTATATAAGTGTTATAAAATATAAACAAGTATATTTGCGTTTAAAGTCGAGAAAAAAAGACTTTGAAAGTGAATAATGATAACAAAAATCGAAAGCAGAGAGTAATTATTTAGTCAATTATTATACTTTCCCAACTAGCCAAGGCCAATAAATTCAAAAATGATTACCGTCTAAAATGTAAATCCGGGTCTCCTTTTCCTATCCATGGAGCATCTTCTATACTTCCAATCATCTCAAGCTCTCAATTGATATTATTTTTTAGATTAGATGAAGATAACTTTCCCACCCATCAATTGAAAATCTCCAATCCTATAATATTTTTTGAAAATCTCATGCGACATCATCATCGTTGTTATCGTCTTCTTCTAATACAATCAGTCGCACACAAAACGAGATAATGAGGCTCATACACGGATCATCTTCTCAAAGCCTTAATAACAACATGTAACTAACCAATTTCCCACTTAACAACTGAGCTCCACCGCTATTATCTTGAGAACGTTTCCTTAATATAAGAGAAGATTAAAGATTTCCCATATTATCTTGAGAACGTCTCCTTAATCAAGGTAAGTATTGTAAATTAAATAATTATTTGTTCATAACACAACTCCAGAATGATGTTTAAAATGGGTTTTTGATTCTTTCAGTGGGAAACTATCAAAGTATCAAACTTTCATACTTTCAATTCAATTTTTTTCCATTTTATTAAATTTTGTGTGTGTGTGTGTTTGTATGCCCACCATCTGTTTGATGAAATGTATGTGAAGCCTGTTTATATATTTGAATAAGACCCAATGTTGTAGCATTACCCTGATTAGATATAGGATTTGGCATATAGTTTGGATGCATACATGTGGCTTAACAGGTTGGTTGAAATCTTCCTTTACGTGGACAGATTTTGGGCCGTAAACGAACAAGAAGGAGAGTTGTTCATGTTAACTTAAAGAACCGTTACAGGCTGTGATAAATTTGTTTTTATGTTCGTTCATTTGTGTTATGTTGAGCATAAGTTTGCTTGTCAATGGGGTATTTTGAGATTTTAACAAGCTGTTTCTTTTAGTAGAGAGTAGGAAGCAATTACTAATATATGCTCAGAAATTTGGCTCTTTGAAACATAAGCATTGTGATATGTGGTTGTAATAATTAACTGGGTTGCATTGCTAATGCTGGATTCGGTCTTCCAAAGTTATGTAAGACCTGAATTTAGCGTCTAAACTTTCAGGAACAATATATGTGTTTATTTGAGTCATGAATATTTGTAAATATCTGCATTGAGTTTATCTCAGGTATGTAACTCGTATATACATCATACTCCATTCAATGTTACCTTTTTGATTTAGATAAAAACAGGATGACGAAATAGTGTTTGGCTGTATGGGTTGACCCATATCATTTGACACGTGACCTATTCTGACCTGTTTTTCAAAGTTGACATATTAAGCAATCGTTGAATACGACCCAACCATTCTATATTGTAACCTCTAATAATACTCTTTTTTTGCTTAACCCTGAAACTGTCTCGGATCTTATTTACTATTCTTCCCTTTGCCCCCACTTCAGACTCGAATCTATGATTGACTGGCTTACGGACTTATTGCTACAATAGTGTAGGTTTTTGTAGCATGGTTACCGCTTGTGTGCCTATTATAAGATTTCTTTTATGTCTGTTGGTTTGTGGTATCCAATAGTGTAGGTTTTTTATAGTTATTAATTTATGTTTATATTTAATATGTATCTCACCTATTTCCAAATAATTCTGCCGTGTGGCTTTCATTTTAGCTTAACTTTGTTCAGATTTTTTGTTTTATGTATTAGCATGCCAACTATACTAAGGATGTCTTAACATTTGCAGAAAAATTCTTGAATTTTGAAGGTAGATCATGTAGTCTTGAAGATTTCATATAAGCCATTGAACTTGTTGGCAGATTCTGGTAAATGTAGTCCCAATGACACTTCTTAATCGATATGCCATCCGAAACAACCACCTTCACCATCATTTTTACCTGCAACCAGTTCGTACCTTTGTCGATGCAAGAGTTAAATGGGTCCGAGATGCCTACCTTGACTTTGCTGTTGAAAAGGAGAAAAACCTCAAACCAATACTTTCTCTCAAGAATTTAATCATCTCCCAACCCTCTAAAGCCATCCCTCTTTCTACTGCGTCCTTTTACAAAACCATATTCGATCTCCCCATTACCGCTACAAATTTCTTCCAAAAGTACCCTTCTGTATTTGAAATCTTCCAACCCTCCAAACCATTTTCCCACCCTCACGTTAAACTCACTCCACAAGCTTTAACTGTACACAATGAAGAATCAAAGATTTTGAACTCTTCCAGTTACCGTAAAGACGTGGCTGAGAGATTAACAAGACTGTTAATGCTCACACGAGCAAAAAAGCTTCCTTTAGATATTATTAATTTGATGCGTTTTGATCTTGGCTTGCCTCATGATTTTATCCTCACACTTCTTCCCGAATTTCCTGAATATTTTCAGATTTGTAATATGGATAATAATTCAACGGGCTCTGTAGTGTTCGGTCTAGAATTGGTCTCGTGGAGAGATAATCTGGCAACCTCAGTGTTGCAGAGAAAAACAATGGAGGAATCTTATGGTGTTAAAAGGCAAATCCCCATTAAGTTTCCAATAAATTTACCAAAAGGGTTTGATTTAGAAAAGAAAGTAAGAATCTGGGTGCACGAATGGCAGAATCTGCCTTATATATCACCATATGAAGATGCATTCTTCTTGTCACCCAACAGTGATCAAGCCGAGAAGTGGACAGTGGCTGTATTACACGAGTTGCTGCATCTTTTTGTATCGAAGAAGACAGAGAAGGAAAACTTATTGGCTTTAGGGGATTATTTGGGATTTGGGCCGAGGTTTAAAAAGGGGTTGGTGCACCATCCAGGAATCTTTTATGTTTCAAACAAGATCAGGACACAAACTGTGGTTTTACGGGAAGCTTATAAGAAGGATCTCTTGGCTCAAAGACATTTGTTAATGGGAATGAGGTATCGGTATCTGCATCTTATGAACCAGAGTATCAATGTAAAGAGAAAATATGGACTTCTAGTTAGTTGCGGTAACCAACGCATGGGTTCTTTTATCAAGGGAGCTTAACAAGAAGTTCTAAATGCGAGTTTGATAATGCTAACTGTGAAACATTGCTGGAAACGTAGACATGGAAATGTAGGTGATATGTGTAAGGGCAACATAGTTGGAATCCTGGATTGATGGATAATCCACATTCTGAAATCCTTAACATCAATTTCGTATGACAAGGAAGCTTATATGCAGGAGTTGTAACCCTTCTATTTGTGAATGAGCTGAGTTGGGTTGTGTTTAGTAATGGTTCATACAGGTAAATCAGAAAGTATTTATAATATGAAACGGGTCAAAGAGGTTGAATGATGTCCAACATATATACTTAATGCATTAATTCCTTTTGGGATGTGTTTTGAAGATCGCATTCCCTTTTGTGGAAAGGATTTTAGCTACTTGTCCGTTGTCATCGTCAGCACATAACTATAGATGTTTATAAATTCAGGTATTTCTGTATCTATGTTGTTTGAATATTACTAAAACTCTTGCTTAAAACACAATGCCAAGTTAGATATTGTAAACTTCATCAGATGGATTAGAGTTTAACCATGGAAAGTGCACTGATCGACTACAATATAGCTTTAACAAACTTGACATTTGACTATTTTGGTTGTTTTGAGGCTAATATATATTGTGGCCAAACATAGTGATCTCCACCCTCTTTTTTCATAGTGTATATTTCATATATATGCTATTTTATACTCGTATTTTATTAACATGCATTGGGTCCTAAGAGGCATCTGAAATTAGTCTAAAAGTTTTGTAAACTCGGTGTTATTGGAAGCTGGATCTGTCATCAACGCTGCCATGATCACAAATATTGTTTGGCGATAACCCCACCATTGCGTCCATAGTTGATTTCAATATTTCAACTATATTTATCTATACTTTTTTTTTTTTTAAGTTTACTATTATTCACATAACCATTACCACCAATTAGTGGTAAGGCCAAAACATATACAACTAACAATTACTTCAAATTAAAACCACACCAATCATTCCACATAATCGATCGGTGTTTACCTCTATTCCTATATCATAAGAAACCAATCGATCTAATGTCATTAAAAATCCTGTCAACATTTATAGTGATATTGGCAAACCGTACGTCGTTACGAGCTTTCCAAATGCACCAACAAGTGATAAAAACGATCCCCTTCAGCACACTTTTCTCCTTAATCCCAAGTCCCTCAACGTTGTGAGCTTTGAACAAATCAGTAGTCCAGAAAAAGAACATAGATTTATCTATACTTGATCTCAATGTTATACACTTATAATGATCTGTCTTCACTTTTGACAAAGTGTTGGTTAAGTTAAATTTTTCATAAGACAATACCGTAAAAATCACAACTAAAACATCACCTTTCCTTAATCCTACCTAGAGGTGAACAAAAATCGATTTGTACCCGACCCGAAACAGAACTGGTTTTTCGGTCAACGGAACCAAAACCGGGTTTGACCCAACCCGACCCGGTTTGAAACCGGTTTGGGGTCAAACTTTGACTGGTTATTGACCGGATTTGACTTGGTTTTTTTGACGAAAAACCAAACCCGGCCCGAAGTCAACCCGGTTTCTAACCGAAAATAAGACCCGAAAACTCAAACCGGTTTGTAACCGCCGGGTTGGGTCAAACCCGGTTGTTGACTAGTTTCGGGTTCGTTTTCGTTTTCAGGTTCGGGTTCCAACCCGGTTTTTTTGTACACCTCTAATCCTACCTTTTGGTGATTTATGATAACATGCACTAAAAATTTAAAATTATTTATGTTATGAGTTAAATAAAAAAATACCACACAATGCAACGGTTAACAAAAAAAACAATTACAGTCAAAGTTGTGGAGAAAAAACTTTAAAAGTCAAAGTAGGACGTTTACATTGGGACAAGAGAGTATACTTCTGTTTTCTATCTATTTTCTAATTTTATAATTTCAATCTTCTTTATTTACCCCTCAGGCCTTACCAACTACACATTTTTCCACCTCCACATTAACCGTTAAAAATATCTTCTTGTTCTTTAAGTCAAAGAGTCAATATCTTTAGAAAAAGAAAAATCTTTCGCCCATTATATATAGTAGCTAGATAGATAGATATAACAATTGTATTGAGAGTGATTATATGTTTTTAAAGATATAAGACGTAGTAAATGTAGGGAATCGCTGAAGCTTTCAATGACAAAATAAGATAGTTATCAAATAGATAAGAAGACTTTAAAAAGTGAATACAAACAACATGTGGGAAATGATGTCAAAATAAGAATAAGTAGAAATAGACTTGTTATCAAATTTGATAAGAAGACGTTAAAGTGTGAATACAAACAACATGCGGTAAATGAATGGACCAAATCATACGAAACTTCGAAGAAAGTGGCTTTGTGTACTTCATCTCGTACACGAAAACATGGCACTTGAAATAAGTACAAATAATATAGTCCGTATACCAATGATCTTGGGCTTATGACACTTTAAAATAGAATCATTTTCTGTTTTCAAAGTGGCTTTCTGTTTTCAAAATGTATTTTCCATTTTCTAAAACTGGTCTCAACTTTCAAACTAAAAGGTTTTTATTTTATTTATCATTAAATTAAATTACCTAAGTCATATTATATAAAGTAAAAATATAGCTTAATATTTTGATTGACTTGCAAATTGCAATAATCGTGCGATTACTATTAGAAGCTCACAAACAAAATTTTACGTAGCAATGAGAAAATATTTCTTGAAAAAAATGTACCTCTGAAAACCAAACTCATAATGTTAAAAGTAAAACTTGGATACATCCACTTAATTATTCACGAATTACTTTACAAATTTTTAATAAACAGAACGGATAAATGGTTAACATTTTCAATTTGTGTTTTTTACGTCAGGTTTGAATCGTGACAACGTCTTATAGGGTGGTCGGACACTAACGTGCCACCATCTGACTGCTAATACGTAGCCCAATGATTGACATCCACATCAGCATTTTTACACGATTCACTCAGTTTAGCAGGTTACTTATATACAATGAACCGATTAAAGTTTTTTCATATAATAGTAATTGGTCACAAGTTTGATACACATATTATAACAACATTGCGAACTTTAAATCTCGTAAAAAAATCATAAAGTGAAAATCTTGAAAACAATTGGGTATTTGGATTATTCGTGTAATAACGAATTTGATATTTTAACAATACGACACGTACGTGGTTATGAGTAAATACTCTCTTCTTTTCTCCAGAACTTTCCAACTCTCTCTACTTATATATAGGAGTGAGACTGACCTTATAATTTCATAATATCTCATTATCCGCACATAATTCAACACTATAATATTAATTCGTTACTCTAAACTAACAAAGCTTTATTTTGCATAGATAAAATGAAAAATGAGATGCAAGAAATCATGGAAGAAAAAAGCTCATTTCCATCAACAAAAACATATTTAAAAAAGTCGTCTCATCATCAACAATTGCCACTTTTGTCTCTAAATCATGTTTCGTTTAAATGCAAATCCGTAAGTCGATCTGTTAAGTTTTATGAAGATGTTTTGGGCTTCGTTCTCATTCGACGTCCTTCTTCCTTTGATTTCGAAGGTGCTTGGTACGTCATTCTCTCTCTCTGTTTTCTCTGTTAATTTCTTTTTTTCTTATGTTTGTTTGTGTGTGATCGATACGCTAGTTTTAATTTATGGGTTATAATATGTGTGTTTTAAGTCATGATGTAAATTTTTTTAATTTTTTTTTTTTAACTATAGCTTAAGAGAAAAAATTGTAATTTCTACATCAAAAACCATCCTTTTACATTTTTTTTTTATACATAAAGAAAGACCTTTATGACACTAGTGAATTTTAAGGGACATTTTACATTAGTAATTTGGTAGGGTAGAGGACAGATGGTCATACAATATGCGTTGCTAATGAAATTGATATAGTGTCGGTGTACGTGTTTATTGATCTTTATTGCATTAAGTTACCATCACATTTAAAGATATAAGTTACCATCACATTTAAAGATATAGTATATATATATTTATATATAACATCTCGGTGAGAACACTTTTAAAATAAGAATGGTAAAAACACTTAAAAACATTATTTTGATGCATTAAAAGTTCATAAAATAACATAGTGTTTAACTAATTATCATTATTTGAGTGTTTAACAACACATTGATTCGTCAAAATCGAAAAAATCACGTTTTTTGTTGGATGCATAAACAAAAAACGTGATTTTTTCGATTTTAACGGATAATGTGTTGTTAAACCCTTAAATAATGATAATTAGTTAAGAACTATGTTATTTTATGGACTTTTAATGCATCAAAATGATTTTTTTAAGTGTTCTTTTTAATTCTCATTTGATAGTCACCCTATATATATATATATATATAAGAAAAAGTATATACACAATTCAATTTCTTACAATGTGTATCATTTGTACAACTTGATACGTGTGATGCCTACTAACTAAAATAGTGGATAATGTGAAACAGGTTGTTCAACCATGGGATAGGAATACATTTACTAGAAATGGACACAACTCCAACCAAAAAAACAGTGATCAATCCAAAAGACAATCACATTTCATTTCAATGCTCCGATATGGATCTCATTGTCAAGAAACTTGAGGAGCTAGACATCAAGTACGTGACCGCGTTGGTGAAAGAAGGCGGTGTGGAGGTGAACCAACTTTTCTTCCACGATCCGGACGGTTATATGATCGAGATATGCAATTGCCATGTTCTTCCTGTCCTTCCCATCACCTCATGCCCCCTCAAGAACCTCCCAAAAATCTCAAAAATCAGCAATAATGCCGATTCCTCTTTCTATGGTACATAGTCTAAAACTCTTTCATCTTTGATATATATTATGAGGTCCGGAAATATATCACTGGTAGATACCTAAATTTGCGTATGTAATCCATCACATCTTTATTTTTTAATTCATAAAAAACATGTAGCCCAATCAATTACCCATTATGCAATAAATATTATGGTTTCCGTTTCCCTACCAAACATTTAAGTATCTAACACCCACATATTTAATTTTCAAATATATCAAAAAATATTGATTGCTCCAATTGGATGCAATTAGCCTATAATGTGTATGTATAGCGTATTTAACTTGTCATATGTTATTATTTTTATGTTTTTGGGGGTAAAAGAGGTTATTCTTCTCGTTAATTTATAATTTTTCACGTCTTATCTATGTTAAAATGCAGAGAAGATGAAGTCAAAAAATCACTTTTGTGGAGAGGAGGAAGCATTGTTGATGGACAATTTGTTAGTTGATATGATGGGCATTTCCTTTTGAAATCGAGGGCAAAATAGCATCAAACAGCTAGCGAACACATGATGGACCATATATGTGTCTTCTCGGCCCATGATAGCCTTGGGCTTTTTTTTTTTTTTTCCTTTTCAAGAAGAGAGCAATTTTGTCTACAAATTGTTTTTGTAACAATAATATGGTCTTAATCGTATGAAAATAATGTTTGTACAGTTGGCATTTCAGCAATAAAAGAAGTATGAATTACATCAAAAAAAAAAAAAAAAGCAGGGTATCGTAATATTACCTGATGATCATTTATTATTGCTAGTGCGACAAAATAGTACGCTCTAAGACTATGTGGTATGAGGCATTCTAAAGAAGAGGCGTCTTTCGACATGTGGAGCCATGTCATCAAACTAGACATCTTGTAAAAATGTAGGGGTGAGGCAACTCTTGTTGGTGGCGGGTTTATCAACAAGTGGCAAAATATTAATGGTGGAATGATAGAATGTTTTATGGGAAAAAGGAAAAGGGGAGAGAGAGCAAGGAGTTGGTCAACGCTTGGGCATAACCGTGAAGAACAAAAAAAATGGGTTGGAACGCCTACAGGGGTGATGTAGACGGCGTCCTCCAGGCGTGTTGGGGCGGAGTAGGGGTGGCGTTTTGGGGCGGAGTAGGGGTGGAAGACGCCTTGTACCGCATGGTCTAACCCAATTAAAACACACCAACAAATGAAATTTAAGAATTTCATTCAGTTTTCATCAAGTTTTGTGAATCAAACGCGACTTTATTATTTTGTTTTGGGTACAAACTAATGTAGTAATTATTTTATTATATTTTCTTATCTATATATTTTTTCTTCGTTCTTTTTCTTCATTGTTTTTCTAAAGAGGATTCATTAAAAAGTTTGATATTTATTAAATGATTAAAAAATAGTATTTAATTCACATTTTCCCCGTGCTTCCGATCACATCGATACGCTCTCAAGACGCTCTACTCCAGAAATTAATCAAAATCAATTCACTATTTGCGGTATAATTAGAAATGGGCGGGTTGATTTGTACTGAAACCCATTCCTCGTCCTGTACGGCTGTACCCAATTTTTTAGGCACTAAACTTTTCCCTACGAGACATGGGTCTTTTTTTTCTTTAGCTCGTTTACGACATTATCTATCATAATGCAAAGTAGGGAAACTTAGGTTCGAATCTTATCAAAGACAAGATTAAATTGTGGTTGAATTAACTTGACGGGTTATGTGGGTACAAAAAAATGCATGGGCTTAAGGGTTACGTTCCCATTAAAAAAAAAAAAATTAATGCAACGTAGTATTTAACTTCTGTTGTAGGAGATATCATTATCTATAAAAAGTGCATGTTTGCTATTAAATTATTATCTATAGGAAGTGCTTATTGCTATTAAATTTGGCAAGTTGATCTAAATAATTATATATAGAAAGTACTTCGGCAAGTTGATCAAAATGCAGATGAGATGAGCTAAAGATTTATTTGTGTGGGGAAGCTGAGGCATTGATGACGGACAACCTGTTAATAGACATGATGGGCATCTCCTTTTTAAGAATAAACAGCAAATCCATATTATTTACCTTTTTCACTTGTCGCAGGTTTAGGAGCACTTGGATATCCCTTTTTTTAATCATTTTTCTTTTGCATAAAGCAGTCCGTGATGTTAATCGAATTTATTATAATGTTTTCAATATTTTAACTTCATAAAATTATATGTCTCGAACTATTACGAATGTTTGGACTTATATAAACTTTATATGTCTCATCAATAAGCTCTTGGTAAGGTGGTCCAAAGAAAACGAAAAAAATTGCCTCTTTGGAGTTCAGAGGTTCTAATCCGGCATTAGAGTTTAATTAGTAACTTATTGAAATAACTACTAACAAATATCATTCCTCGGAAATAAAAAATATCATATCCGAACTCATACAATCAAATCATTCTAATGCGAGAATTGTTAGAATATATAACTAAATATCATTATACTAAGCAATTAATGCAACGTATTAATATATATATATATATATATATATATATATATATGGAAAAGTGAGTATGGGGTTGTCCCCCATCTAAGCTTAGATAGGAAACCTCTCACATTTGGTTTTTATAATCATGAAAATCATGGGGGGCCATGTATTTGTTTTAAATTCAAACAAATAATAAAATATTTGTATGTGAGGGGTTCCTCATCTAAGCTTAGATGGGGAACAACCCCATACTCATTTTTCCCTATATATATATATATAGAGAGAGAGAGGAGAATTGTTTGTGTAATTGAATAAAAAACCCTTAAATTAAGCCCTCTATATATATAGGGATATATTTAGGGTTTAATGACTTGGTGACCAAGTTAATCAAGGCCCTAAAAGCCTTGTAAAAACCGGCCCCCTTAAGTCCAATTAAAGTCCAACCCTAATTAACTTATTTTACAATTAAACCTCCTTCTAATTAATTCAAATACAATTAACCCTTTAACTTATTTAAATTAATCATTTAGCGATCAAACTAATTAATATACTACTTTAATATATTAATTGATAATATAGAGTTACCAAGTCATTTTGTGTGACCCCGTAGGCTTAAATCATTTCCGGACATACGTTTATTTTACGTGATCATATACTAACAAGGACTTGTTAGGAAATAGCAGTCATTGAAGTGTATGTAATTTAATCTCCCTGCATCTCATTTTATCCTAAAATTAAATAACCTGGGTTCGAATCTTGCTAAAGGCAGAATTGAATTTAATTGGTTGAATTACCTTGACACTATCCCTGCTAGGGGTTATTTTGGTACCAATTCGGTACATGGGATCAAGTGGTTCCATCAATCTACCGATTTTTTTTAACTCTATGGTACATCAACTTACAATCAGGGTGATGCATTGGTTTTTTTTTTCCGAATATTAAGTCAATATACGACATCGGGGAAACCTTATCGTATAATAGTGAAGCCTTACACGTACTCTAGACAACGAGATGTTCACCATGGGCCGTTACAAGTATTCAGAGGGAAAACCCCAAGGTTTTGTCATCCCTAAGAATCGAACTCAAGACCTTGGGTAAAACCGGGAGTACCTCTAACTAGCTGGGTTGACCTTCATTGGTGCATCGGGATTAATTTTAAAATTAATTTATCTAATCATTTGACACCCACCAGTTACACCATCGCACAATTTGATGTCCGTTTGTCTTTTATTTCCAATTGAATTCATAAATATTAAAAAAAAGAAAAAGAAAAAGAAAAAAAAAAAAAGCTATGTATCCAATCAGCTGTATTACTTTTATTTAAAATCAACAATCTAAACACTTTTTCGGCCTATCTATGTATGTAGTTACGTAGACTACGTGTTTTGCTTTTGACACTGGCTAAACAAGATTGCAAGGAATTGAAGCAAGGGAACACGAGATCAAAATTTTGCAAGGGAAAAGGCAAGAGAAGTCAAGATGGAAATCAAGTTTGGAAAAATGAATGTTTTTATCACGTTTTATGCATTGAAAGGTGTATTTTGATGGGTTCATTTTGGCCAAATGTAATTCTTTTATGGATACAGATAATGGATTATCAAGTATGGTTTTTACAAAATGATTTTGGAATAATTATGTTAAATTTTTTGGTCTAACGTGTGAACATTTTTGGTATGGTTATTACTAAATAGATTAACCCCATTGAAATAGAAATACAAGCCGTTAAAAAAATTAAAAAAAAAATGCATCCTAATTCTACTCATACACGGTCACACTATACACTACTCGTATTACGATTATGTTTTTGTTTCTCGTGGTGTAATGATGAGATTAATCCTTCATTACTTTATTTTTCCAAATCAATTACATAATATTCTTCTTTGATGCTTACCGACGATCGTGTGAACACGACACGCTCGTCATTAAAGCGAACTATTGGCATGGCCATGTCATGTGTCAGTTAAGAGATAAGCGGGTGACACAATGGGGTGAGTTCTTTAATCTATTTTACTGTTTCTTTTTATGAAAATAAACTAAAAAGTAAATTAATAATTGGTAATCAAAATGAATCATAGGTACCAGTTGTTGCATGTGTCAGTTTAAAAATGTTCATGTAATTTTGATTTGACAAAACCGATGAAAATAACGATACAGAGTATTATTTATAAATATCTTCTTAAAAAACTCATTTTTAAGCATGGCTACCCTTTTAGGTCCACTTTAGTAAAAAAAAAAAAACTGCTACAAAAAACTAAAAATTAAATTGCCATCTCATTGATAAAACATTGATGTCTAATCATTTTTAAGCGGCATCATTGACTTATTTGAAGAGATCATCATCTATATATCAATCATTTACATACCGCTCAATCATGAAAATTTGTTTAAAAACATGTGTTGTTTTACTGGGAAAAGAAAAGTTGCATCATGACATGTTGATAATTAAGTTATTAACATGTGCTGTGCTTCTTTATATCAGGGTCACATCTTTGTTTTTCCTTTTTTTCTTGGCTAGTTATTTTCATTCGCCGTGAAAAAAATTACCATCACATATTGGTGGGATTATAAGTAACATATGTCTCTTTGGAAAAAATCTAAGTACCAATTAATGCTTTAGTACCAAATTGGTCATTTACACACGAAAGGGGCAGGTGGAAATATATGTAGGCCAAAAAATTTTATTATTTTGAAAGAATTATAAATTCGCGTTTAACATGTTCGAAAACACGTCATATAATCACATGGGTGGATAACTAAATGTTCCTATCATATCATCACATATTCACATGGGTGAAATAACTAAACATTTCTTGATCGATGACGATCCGTAAATCACTTTTTCTTTTACATCTATCTATCTATATCTATATTTATACTATCTTATAAAGCATTTTGTCCTTTTTTAAAATCTCAAAAGATGATTTGAACTACCTAAATTACCCCATTCTTTATTCATCAATTTAAACATCTCTGCCTAATATACCTATACTACCCTTAAATCTCAATCACTCATTTTTTTCTCTCTCCTCAAATCTCAACCACTCATTTTTTTTCTCTCCCCCGTAAATCATTTTATTCCTTTAATTCATTCAAAATCTTTTATCTCAAAAACCGTATATCGATAAATTATAAAAGTTGTATGGGTGTCATTAAAATTTTATACTCTTTCATTAGAGATGTCATTCGACATACTTTCGACGAATTTTTAAATTCGAGTACGGAGCCTGTACGGCTAAGACATTTGGATATTACACTCTATGACTTATCACCTCATTGACTTATCACCCTCACCATCTCATCACCATATTGCGCGGGCATTATGTTCGTATTATTAAAATATAATTTAAGAAGTTATATTATATTGATATCAATCTCTCATATTTAATGTTTTAAATATATTTTGCATAAAAATAAAATAAAATGAGACTATATTAAAAAACCTAACAGGTAAGGATGTTTTCATCCAAACTGAGTGTTGACAAATTCATACTATTTTTTTTATATAATAAAGTAAAACATATTTATAGTAAGTAGTCTTGAGAAAATTATATGATATAAACAATTGCATCTTTTTGGCGATGTTTCGACCAACTTTTTTGAAACATTTATGTAAAAATTCATAAATTTCGTATGTATTTACTAATATGATCATTAAATGACTTGAATAGAGAATTTAAAAAAAATACTAAAAGAGAGATCCTATACATATATTATTACCAGTGCTCAGGTCCGTTCAATAGACGGGTAATCTCAAAATATATTAATCAAATATCACAACGTAATCAATATGAAAGCTAAAGAAGAAACATATGAAATTTAACTCCATATAAATATTGATTCTAATTTATCCTTTTTTTAAAACTTTAGTTGAGTAAAAAATTTACAGTTTGTTAAATCTAAACTTGCTACAAACACAAATAACAATTTTTGACTAAACGGTTTAGAGTTAAGCTCAACAAAAAGGATAACAAAAAGTGTGCAGTATATAATTTGAATTTAATGTTAAATAATAATGATTAAATATGAACAAACTATATAAATAAAAAATCTTTTTGGTAATCGATCGTAGGTTTTTTTTTTGTCGTAAGTTTTTTTTGCTTTGTTAAAAATATGTGAGGGGTTTTTATGTGATATATAATAAAAATAACAATAATAATAATAATAATTTTTATCTAAGATTTAATAATTGCGATGCTTTGAAAAATGCTAATGCAATACGAATTATTTTAAGAATGGAAAAAAATAGAATGCTATGGTATTTTTTTATAATATTTTTTAATTAAAGGCGGGCCATTTATTAAATACATATTTAAAAAATAGAGAATTAATAAGAAGAGAGTATTAGGCTAAAGGAGGGAGATTAGGGGTGCCAAGTGTACCCCAACCCCCTCTTTTAGTTATATTATTTGCGATGCTTTGAAAAATGCTAATGTAATACGCAGTTTTTTAAGAATGAAAAAAAATAAGTGCCATGGTATTTTTTTAGATAATGACCTGTGAGTGTAGCTAACTAAGCCAACATGTCTATGTAATGTAACGATCTAGAAAACCGTCTATCCAATGCAACAAAAAATGTATTTGTGTCTATGTCATGTATGTAACCGACTAAGCTATACAAAATGACCGGTTACTTAAGACCGGATCCATGTCAGCTGCCATGTAGGCAATTTCCTTCCTATTTTCAACCACATGCAAATCTCCAGCTTATTATTTCTCACCCCTTATATTATTTCCCTCCACCATGCTTTTCTCCTTTCCCTCCACCAATCTCTAGTCATCGTCCCTAGCGAACTTCCAACCAACTTCCGGTGACTCAAATTTTTCCGTGATGATAAAGCAGTTCTATCATATCCTAAAAGGACTACTCGTTTTTGCTTGTGGATTTTAGATCTAGCTCAATGAATTTAAACCGATTATAATACTAAAAATTACGAAATATACTTTTCTTCAATTACTTCTATATCCTAATCATATAAGGAATTACGAAAAAGAAGATAGAAAAAGAAAAATCAATCTAGACAATCATCTACCAATATTTTCCAAAAACCAGAACACCTATCTACCCACACAGAGCGGGTTTTCTGATTATTGAAGATCTAGGGTTTGAAGAAAAAATTAGGGTTTGATATTATTTGGGGGTTTTGTGTTATTCGATATCTAGGCTTTGAAAATTAGGGTTTTCATCTAATAAACCCTAATTTTATTCGTGTGTTGATCATTGTTTGCTCTCTTCTTCTTCAACTCCTTCTGATTCCGATAGCACTATAAGTCCTCTTTCCATTATCTGGTGGATTGCCTTGAGTTGGTATACAGGGTATGTATGGCTGCCTTTACCCTCTTCCTTGAAGAAGTGTGGAATCCTGGTAGTAGTTATACCTGCAAACTATATTGAATCTTGTGTGATCTATTAAACTCCAGATAATTTCTTATTTGCTTATTTGTGCCATCCATTTTTTCTTTGCTTAAGTTTTAATTGTGTGATTTGTATTGTTTTTTGTTTTATTGTCTATATTTGTTTTGTGATTGTTGCTTAAAATGGGTGATACTAGTGTTACTACTATTAGTGGTCTTGATATTGGAAGTCCTTTGTATCTTCATGTTAATGATACTACTGGTGTGCCTATTGTGTCTATTAAACTTGTTGGAACTGAAAAGTATAGAATATGGGCTAGTGCCATTAAACTTGCATTGCAAACAAAAAATAAAATGGGATTTATTGATGGTACTGTGGTGAAAACTGTTTATGCTTCTAGTCCTGTTCAGTCCCAGCAATGGAAAAGGTGCAATGTTGTTGTTCTCTCATGGTTGGCTCTATTTCTCAAGATGTTTATTTTAGACAAGTTTTTTCTGAAAATGCTTCTGAAGTTTGGACTGAATTGCATGAAACCTATGATAAAGTAGATGGTTCGGTTATATACAACCTGTTAAATAAGATTAATACTTTTAAACAAGAAAGATCTCCTTTGTCTAAATACTATGATAAAATGAACTCTATGTGGAGAGAATTTGATTCTCTTACTAAACTGCCAAACTGTACTTGTGATGCTAGAACTGAAACTGCTACACATGATAAATTGAGTAAACTTATGCAAATTTTAATGGGATTAGATGATATGTATCAACCTGTTATAAGTACCTTGTTAACTAAGGATCCTTTACCTGATGCTAAAAGTGCTTATGCTATCTTGTCTAGGGAGGAATCTCATAGGTTTAATCATAAAAGTTCTGTAGAGGACCTAATCCTAATTTGGTATGCAAGAATTGTAATATGATAGGTCATACTATGGATAGGTGTTATGAGATTGTTGGTTACCCACCTGGTTTTAAAAAACATCCTAATCTTATAAGACAAAATCATGGGTATAAACAAGGCTTCAATGCAAATTGTTATGTTAAAATGAACGTTGTGCATAATTCAAATGTGAATGGTAATGTGAATTATGTGCATTATGTTCCTGCTTCTATGTCTTTCACTAATGAACAAGTGCAGAGGTTGATTTCTTTAAAAAGTGATAAGCAGCCTGCAGCTGTGCAGTATAATATGGCAGGTACTCCTTTCATGAACAATAATTTGTTTTTTAACACAAATTTTCATAAGTTTTTATGTGCAAATACAATTAGGAATATTATAATTTAGTTAGGGTGGATAACAGATTCAGGTGCTAATCAACACATAACTATTTCTGATGAAAGTATGTTTGATGTCATTGATATTTCTAGTCTTAATTAATTGTTGGTCATCCTAATGGTACTTTGGCTAAAGTTACCAAAGTTGGAAATCTGAAATTAACTAATAATGTGATTCTCTATGATGTGCTTATTACTGTGTCAGTCTTATGTCTGTACATAAAATGATCAATGATAGCAAATTATTTGGTGGTTTTGATGAAAGTAAATGTTACATTCAGGATTTGAGAAGGGAGAATGTTCTGGAGACTGGTAGTGAGAGTAATGGTCTTTATCTGTTTGACTTGCAAAATAATGTGATTGGTAAGTCTAATAATATTGTTAGTATGCGTGCTTTCATGTTTCTAAGTCTTTGTGACATTGTAGACTAGGTCACCGAGCTGAGCAAGTTTTAACTGTCTTAAACTGATTTAAATCTTGATAATAATGTACACACAACAGTTTGTGATGTTTTTCATAAAGCTAAACAAACAAGAGAGCCTTTTCCTTTAAGTGAGCATAAAACTTATAAAATTGGTGAATTGATACATCTTGATTTGTGGGGCCTTACAGAGTTGTTAGCAGAAAAAGATATATGTATTTTCATACAATTGTTGATGACTTTTCTAGAACAATGTGGGTATATTTGTTAAAAACCAAAGATGAGGTGTTTAATTTGTTTAAGTCCTTCTTTGTTTTACTTCAAAATCAATTTAAAGTCAAAATTAAGATTGTTAGGTCTGGTTATGGTACCAAGTTCGTTAATTCTAATATGAATGAGTTTTTTAATGAAATGTAATGATACATCAAACTTCTTGTAGTAATACTCCTCAACAAAATGGCGTAGCTGAGAGAAAACATAGACATTTATTAAATGTGGCTAGAAGTTTAATATTTCAGGGGGGGGGGGGGGGGGGGAATTCCTCTTAGGTATTGGACTGAGTGTATTCTGACTGTTGTTTATCTTATTAACAGGTTACCCTCTTCTATTTTAAGTGGAAAATCTCCTTTTGAAATGATTTATAAAAGAAAACCAAACCTTTCCCACTTAAGAAGTTTTGGATGTTTATGTTATTCAACAATTTTAAATAATTCTGATAAATTTGCTCATAGGTCTGAAAAGTGTGTTTTAATTGGTTTTTCATCTATTAAGAAAGCTTATAAGCTCTTAAGTCTTGAAAATAATAATATTTTTTATTCCAGAGATGTTAAATTTTATGAGACCATTTATCCTTTTAAAATGAAAAGTTCTGGTAATATTAAAAGTTCTTCTGAAAATGATCTTGTTAATTTTTTTGATAATTTTGAGTATGACATCCAAAATAACTTGACTACTGATCCCAATGATGAAAGGAGATGTACACTTAATGATGATGGCAATAGCTCCCAGGATTCTGGTAGAGCACCTACAACATCAATAAGTGATGAAAACCAACTTGAGGGAAATCCTTTGATTGTGCAATCTGGTAAGCAAAATGTTGTTGAAAATAATAAGGGTAATATGGGTGTTAGAAGGTCTGATAAGGCTACTAAACTTCCTGTCTGGTTGAATGATTATGTTGTTGATGTAAAGTCCCTTACTCGATGGTTTAACCTACAAGTGTAGAATAACAAGGTCAAGTATGCACTAGATAGGAATAGTATTGCTTAAATTATAAATGCAAGTATATAAATAAAGCAATAAAGACTTAAGCAATAAATAAGTAAACAAGTATGTAAATGGTGGAACACAAATGTAATTTTCAAGTGTATTTTATTTATTGATGTTAAATAAAATACAAGGTTGTTGCGGAACCAAGATATTACAAAGTAAGTATCTAAACAACCTTATGAACTACAAGTGATCTATATTTGCTAAATAAACTCCTTGATCGAAATACTTAAAGTTGTGAAGTATAACTGTTAAGATCGAGAGTATTTAGGCAAACACACCAAATTGCAAAAAGTGATTTGGACAAGGGAAATGACTTGGTATTTATAGGAAAAAAGAATTAATATATTTAATTTTTTTGTCGTACAAATAAAGTTTCATACATTTAAGGATATAATATTTATACCTTAAATGTATTGATTAAAGTATAAAGATAAAGTCACATTGATGTGACCTTTCATACTTTAACCAACCACCTTTACACGCGTGTAAGACTTTTAACAAGGGACAAATATATTATCCGGATAAAAGCGTGTAAAGGTAAGCAAGTCAATTCCTCGTAATCAGTGTTCAGACTTGTAAGGTCTAGAACACTGACAAGGACTCCAGTCAGGAGATCTGATAAGACTATCAGTGGGCTATGCCATTTGTCAGTCTTCTTTCTTCATACTTCAGTCTTTGACTTCAGTAAGAATGTTCTTTAGTTGGATGATCTTGACTGGAGTGAAGTCCAGTGAGCCAATCTGGTGGAATCCAGATTCCTATACAAGTAAATGATTCCCTAGTCTTCTCATAGTTTCTGGACAAATCTTCAGAGGGCTCCAGTAGTCTCGTCTGGAGCGAGTCCAGTAAATCTGGACCTAACGGTTGATTCAAATTTAATGTATGGTCTTAAAAAATATGTGAACTATAGTCTTCTTAACAGTGTGAATTACTGTTTTTTACTACTCTTAATAAAAGTTTTGAACCTTCTTTTTATGATGAGGCTGTTAAAGATCCTAAGTGGGTTGAATCTATGAATTGTGAAATTGAAGCTCTTCACATAAATAATACATGGAATTTAACCACTTTACCTAAGGATAAAGAGGCTATAGGGTGCAAATGGATATATAAAATCTAAGTATAAGGCTTCAGGTGAGATAGAGAGGAAAAAACCGAATATTTCACATAGTGCTTTTAATCAATCTGATTTATTTCATACTCTTCGCTCAATGAGAAAATGAGTCCAATTCTAAAGGATCAAACCTATGAGACTTAAGGAATAAAAAAAGAAAGGGAAAAGTATTCATATTAAATTAAATAAGTAAATAAAGCTAGGTTAGTAGCTAAAGGGTTTAGTCAGAGATTAGGGGTATGTTTGACAAAACTAGTTGGCAGCTAGTAGCTGATAGCTGCAAGTTGATAGCTAAAAACTGTAAGCTGGTAGCTGTAGCTAGAATTTAGTAGCATAAGCTTTTAGATATATTTAAATGTTTGGCAAAGTGATTGTATCTTTTAATAAAATGTATGTATAAAATGACAAAAATGAACATAATGGTTTACTTGTATTTGGCGAGGAAACGTTTGATTTTTGAAGAAGGAAGCCTTCATATATGCTAAATTATTATGGTCAAATATAAGAATATTATTGTTTTTCGAAAACAATTGATATAATTTATTTATTCATTTTAATAGATGAAAAATTAAAGATATACGATTAAACATATATATTTATATAAAAAGATTCTTTTCTTCTCACAACCAAAGTAAAATCCTTTGTTTATTTTTATCCGTAATAGACTAATAGAAATGGAAAAAAGGAATTGGAAATTGTAGCAAAAAGTGTAGGCCTCATAAAGAATTAAAGGGTATGTAAGTAATTTGGTATATAAAAAGCTTCCAGCCATTTCTAAACGTTAGTGTAAGTAGCGTTGTACAAAAGAGCTTTTTCATTAAACTTAAAAGCTTGAAGCTCTTTAACCAAACGAAGCTTTTTATAGGATAGGAGCTTTTTCATAAAAGCTTAAAGTTTGAAACTCTTAAAAGCTCTTTAGATTATGAAGAGACTTTTAGTCCAGTTGTTAAGATGACTACCGTAAGATGTCTTATTAGTATAGCAGTTAAAAAAGGTTGGTCATTGTTCCAATTAGATGTAAACAATGCTTTTCTCCATGGTGATTTAGAAGAAGATGTTTACATGATTGTTCTTCCAGGGTGCTTTACTAATAAACGTAATCAAGTTTGTAAATTAAACAAGTCTTTATATGGTCTTAAGCAAGCCCCTAGACGGTGGAATACTAAATTAACCAATGCTTTAGTTGAACATGGGTTTGTTCAAAACAAATTTGACTATTCTCTGTATACTAAACAGTCTGATCAAGGCTTTGTTGCTCTTCTTGTGTATGTGGATGATATAGTTGTAGCTGGTGATAATATTTCTGAAGTGAATAAAGTAAAAGATTTTTTAAGTAAAAAATTTTCAATAAAGGATTTGGGGTTTTTGAAATATTTTTTGGGTATAGAAATACTTCAAAATGATAAAGGAGTTTGTATGACACAAAGAAAGTATAGTTTAGAAGTTTTACATGAATATGGTTTGCTTGCTGCTAAACCTATTGATACTCGGATAGCTGCTAATGTTGTTCTAAGTTCTAAGGAAACTGAACATGATAAATTTCTTGTGAATATCTCTAAGTACCAACAACTTGTTGGAAAACTCATATATTTGACTCATACAAGACCAGATATCTCTTATGTTGTTCATTGTTTAAGTCAACATATGCATGCTCCTTTACAATCACATTTTAAAGCTGAACTTAGAGTCCTTAGATTTCTGAAAGGTGCTCCTGGTGCTGGTATTCAGTTTGATAAAAAACAGTTTTAAGCTAAATGTTTATACATATTCTGACTGGGCTAAGTGTCCTAATACTATTTTATGTTTGTATATAGATGTAAAGGATATGTAAGGATGTTTATATGGTTGGAAGTAAAACTTAAGAATTTTAAGGATTTCTAAGGATATGATGTGACAAATCAAGAATGCTTAAGGGCTTCCTTAACATTGGAAATAGCCTTAAGGCTTTATTTTAAAGTTTTTTGAGCATTTTTTGGATGATACCGTTGGCAAGAAACTTTCTCAAGCGTTTTTAACTTTAAGATTGATTGTATCTATGGAGACTCGAAGGGTACCATTTAAAAAACGATAGTTAAGTGTGGTGATGATGGATACGGAAGACGATGGTCGGGGTGTTGGTGATGATGGACACTATCACACTAGATAGTGATAGTATATTAGTATGAAATAAAGGGAGACAAATAAGTGGTGTGAAGTGAACGTGTGTTGCTTTATTTTAGGGTTATGGGTAATTTAAGGATGTTGTAAAAAGTGCTTAAAGTCTTAAACCTTATTTTCTTTATTAAAGTTTATAGAAAACACGAGAAAGAGAATAAGTGATGTTTTCTGATTGAGTACATGTCATGTTTTCCTTCTCAAACATGTCTTTAACGTTTTATAAGTAGCTAGAAGTATTTTATAAATTCTTGTAAAATAAATAATATAACCAATAAAGAATGAAGAAAGAGGAATAAAAAAAAAGAAGAAAAACATATGGTTGTTAGTAGGTAGTTTTTAATATAAAAAAAAGTTATTGGATGAAACCACCTAATATAATGATGATGTAATAATGATAGAAAATGAGAAAGAGGTCAGAGTCATCCGCTTTTAACAGTTAACAAATCTATAAAAATAATAAGATTTCACCAATATTATAATTATGTAAAAGCATATTTAACTAAGAGTTCATTTTTATTAGATAGTATATAAAAAAAATAGGAATATGTTTAATCAACCTAACCCGCATACCTAAAAATCAACCTAAAACCTTTAAAATTTGACATGTGGATTCCATTAATTCTCTTTTCTAATCTTGCCCCTGATTTTTTCACATGTTATCATCCTATGATTATGTTGATTTTTAGGTATACGATGTGTATTTTCTAGTCTTAAATTTATAAACACGAAATACCTAGCTACTGACTACTACACACTTGCGGGTAGTGGACCCGTTTGTATGCAATATAATTGACTTGGTAAACCGAGGTCGAACACAAGGACTTATTAAGTAATTGTTAACAATAAAGCGATCCAAATTAAAGGGGGTTTTGTGGCCGAATTGCCATGTTGCAAAATTAAACTAGAAGAAAATAATTAAATCCGGTGTAACTGGGGCAGGGATCGTCCTCAAACGATAGTAAAAATGATTTTATATGACAATAATAATTAAAAGGACACCCAGTTGGATCAACTCACATACCAATCATCGGGTCTAAACATTACTTGCATTTGTTGAACAACTTAAAAGGTAGACAAAATGAACTCCCGTTATACTTGAAACTTTAACTGCTCAAATATAATTATTGCTCCCGCACTCAATTTCTACTCTAAACAGTTAAGCATTAAGAACCTAAGTTGATTTTATGATTTAATCTTTTGAAAGCTTTCTCCCGAACTGCTTATTTGCCTAATCAGATCCCTCTATCATAAGCGTTTACACACTAAAAATGAATTTAATTGTTTAAAATCTTTATCGCTAGCTTTTCCCGAACTCCAACGACTTTAGGTTAATTATAGACCGATTAATCGTTTTATAAACCAATTGACAATGACATAGATTTCTCCCGAATTTCTAACTACAAATATCAATTAATTAATATAAAAGATGAAAACAATGTTTAAACCCAAATAAATGTGGATCTACGATTAAACATAAAAATCATGTTCAACACTTGCAAGTAACATTAAAACGACCCTATGACATGCTTACTACCCAAGTGGGTGCAAGAGATTTAGCTACTAATAATTAAAACACAAGAACAAACAAATAGAGAAGAAATCATATTATACCAAAAAATTAAAGAATATCCGGTAGCAATAATGATTACAATCCAAAGCTGAAAAGATAAAAAAAAACCCTAACAACTCGTTTGCTCCAAAGTGCTAATAACAACGAGAAACTAAAGAAAAATAAGCCAAAGATTCGTCCCTAATAACAGAACCCTAATCGTGTATATATATCAAAACAGCGTGTAACGGCCGTTAGTTGACTAACGGGCGTTACCTGGCTTCTTCCCGTGTCACGAACATTAATGGGCTAACGGGCGTTACACGCCTTCATACTTCTCACGACCGTTATTTTCTTAACTGCCCGTTACAGGGATTTCAGAATTTTCCATTGTAACAACCATTAGTTTTGTAACGGGAGTTACACACTCCAGAATTCGTTTTCTTCGTCTTTCACTTGATTTCTACCGAATCCTTCTCCCGTTTCTTCCATATGTCATCAAAATCAACCAATTCATTCGTCTAATCATATTCCAACCTGAAAACACTTAACACAACCTCAAAGTATCGAAAGTTGGATATAAAATTATAAAAATAACGAATAACTGGTTCTAAAGTCACGTGAGAAATGGTATAAAATATTGAACGTCAGTATACAAGTTATGTTAATTTATTATTATCCAAAAAAATATTATGAGAATATTATGGCTTCATAATATCTATTTATATACGTTTCGAGAACTAAAGTGTATACTTAAACTATAACAGTACTTGAAGTATGGGGAAAAAAATTGGCTTAAAAATGTGAATATTTAAAATCTATTAGACCCGTACCTGTTTAATAAGGCGACAGTGGTGGTAATTTGTTCCAATCATTGAAAATCGTTCGGTGATTAAAGATATATAGGAAGAAAGATAATGAATTGGCTAAAAAGTTATATTGTTGATTATTCATTTTGTGGTGGTTTAAGGTAAGTATAAGTTATGATAAGAATAATTGATAGCGTATTTATAGTGTTTTAAGAGTAAAAACCATTTATAGCCGTTTAGCAACTTTTAAAAATTTCCAATTTACCTAATGTAAAACGGTAAAAAAATATTTAAGAAAAAAAAAGGTTAAGGGAAAAGTCAAGATCGAAAGCACTCATCACCAAAGCCGATAATAACAATCACCAAACTGGGGATCAACTTGACAATAACCAACTGGTCTTACAATTTTGCAAATATTGTAGGAAGTAGAAGACGTGTTGACACATAAGCAAGTGATAACATTTCCATCTTTATCCACATGGAATTGAAGTACTCTGGCTCTTATCATTTCTTTTTTTTCTCTTCTATATAAGCAAGTGACCTTTTCAAATATACTCACTTTTCCTACTTCTCACTTACGATATCATTTATTCCCATTTAATCTCTTTTTTTTATATATATAAAAATCTTATAAATGGCCGGACAAGGAGTAACGAAAGATGGAAATGCATTATTGCCGGGTTCTTCAACTTCATTGCCTTTATTATCTCTAAATCATGTCTCATTTAGATGTAAATCTGTTAGTACTTCTGCCAAGTTTTATACCGACGTTCTAGAATTCGTTCTAATCAGACGTCCCTCCTCTTTCGATTTTGAAGGTGCTTGGTAAGTTTTCTCATTAATCCATTGATTTGTCGTTCCAATTTTAGCTAGCTTTCGGTAGAATCTATATGGTGTTTGAATTTTTAGCTTTAAAAGAAAATGAGAGTATCACATTTTTGAAATGCGGATTGACTAAAAATACACTCGTATTTCGTTTCATTTGGGTATTTTTATCATTGTTATTACAATACTAGTAAAACGAATACTAGTAAAAAAAAAAAATTATAGAGACCGGTTATAAAGGCTATATATAGAAACCAGTTTTACAACAGTTCTTTTTGCTTAGTAGTTTCATTAGAGTTATACATAATTATTGTCTTACGAAATTTGCTAGACTAATTAGTTGAATGCTCGAATGTTATTAAAGATTTGTAATTAATATATAGGTTGTTCAACCATGGAATTGGTATACATTTGTTAGAAGTAGAGACGACTCCAACCAAAACAGGAGTAATCAATCCAAAAGACAACCACATTTCGTTTCAATGCACCAATATGGATCTCATAATTCAGAAACTTGAAGAAATGGACATTAAATATGTGACCGCAGTAGTAACAGAAGGCGGTGTAGAAGTGAACCAACTCTTTTTCCATGATCCCGATGGCTACATGATCGAAATTTGCAATTGTCATGTTCTTCCAATGCTTCCCCTCACCTCTTGCCCCGTCAAAAAGCACACGGCGATTCCACAAGTTAACGAAGTAGAATCCCCCTTTTACGGTATATTGTTAATGACCACAAAAACTTGTCATAATGTGATATATATGTTTCATTATAAGAAAATGTATCTAATTTGTAGATGTTATTGATAATGCAGATAATTTGAGTTCCAAAAATTACTTTTGTGGAGAAGATGAGATGATGATGGAGAATTTGGTGATAGACATGATGGGTATCTCCTTCTAAAAGCGAAGTATAATAATGCTTGTTGAAATGATGCTTCATACTCATTTATTTAGCCTATGATAGCTTCAAGTGTATGCAATTGTATACTAATATATATCTAGTAGCTAGAAGAGGAAAATCTATTTGTAAAAATTACATTTTGTATGTTTCATTATCACCATCATAATAAATCAAATTGTAAGCAATAGTTATCAATTGAATGGTTGATATTTTATTCAAAAGTGAAACTAATTAAGCTTCACGTACTATGGGTGCAGTTACTCCTTCTTTATGATCTTCAATTAATGGTTGTTGCTACTAATTAAACAAGTGGAAACTGGCCTACTCTCTTCAAAGAAACATACAGCTAATACACTTGCAATTTAAAAATCCATGTTAATAACATTAAGAAACACCTCATAGATCAGCTACTGTATAGACCCCGATACTTAAATAGGAAAGTAATTAGTTTGTCGTTATTTAAAGAAAAATTATGACATAATAAAATATGTACGTGAAGCAAATGATGCCGGTTCAAGTGTTCAACTAGTTAATGCATTTCTGTCTTACCTACAAATTGTGTTAACATACAAGTTTGTGAGATTTTTCTTTAAAAATCTTTCATCTATAAACCTTGTGGAAAAAAGTGAAATAAATTAAAGTGTCTTATCTTTATATATTATAGTGTTCCATGATGTTTTTTGTTAACCGACCATTAGAAATGTTTATGTATTCGGCTATAATATTGAGTCACTACACTTATTTATTTATTTTAAAATGATATCCCGCCTTATTTTTGTAGAGAATTTTTTTTAATCTAAAATTGTAATTTAATACCATAACATTTTTTTCAACTAAAGCCACAAATAATCCTTGCCACAAATGGTAACTTTTTTTCAACTAAAGCCACAAATAGTTGATTGAAACTGGAGGTTAACACTTAACACCCCTGCAAGGCTAGATAAATAGTTATAATAAAAAATAAAAATTGAGCAAACTTGGATAATGGTTAACATCTTTGTATATCTTGTAAGGTTAGATGTTATTTTTTAATTTTAGATAGAACCTTGAAACAACTTTTTTACACCATCAGGATAAGCCTAAGGCTGTTTATATCTTAACCTTCTGTATACACTGTCGAGATAATGAAAGTAAAATCTTGTAAAAGACGGCATTGAGTGCTTACTTACTCAGTGGCGGAGCCACGTTGAGACTTAGATGGGCCAAGGCCCACCCTGAAAATTTTCATACCAGTGTGTTTTACCTTTTAAATGTATCTATGTAGTAAATGGGAAATGACTATGGCCCATCCTGATTAACAAAACTCTTAAAGGAGAAAAAGGCAAAAACTAAAAAGTAACTATCTCAAACACAGAAGCACTAATAATAGTAATCAATTAGCTATTGTGACTTCTAAATGAAATCTTGGTAAGTTTTACAAAAAGCACTTTTATAACCATATTCATTTTGAATCATAAACTGTGTTGATGTAATGATGTATGTTTAATCCTTACAAAAATATGATTTGAATTACCATTGCTCTTATAACTTTTTGTTGACATGGTTCAGTATTTTTTTTTTGGGTAATCAAAAATCTATTTTGTTTATGAAAATCAATTTACTACGTACTTTTTAAGCGTTTAATACTTAGTTATAGGTCATAAAACTTTTAATGAAACTATTTACAATTTAGAATTAAATAGAGCTTTCAATGTTTACTTTATTAAGCTTTTTAATTAGTGATCTTTGAAATATGTCGATACTATTACATTTAAAGTTAATGAATTCTTATAGTGTTTTTGTTTTTTACCCGGTTCCAAATTCTTATGAATACCATATCGTTAATTAAACCGTTTGATATAAATATATTTTTGACCATCTCGCCCAAGGCATGTGGGTTTTCAGGACCGACCTTGTTGGCATTTGTTTGTGTTTGATTGATAATTTGGCACACCCTGACCTAAAATCCTGACTTCGTCACTGTACTTATTTTACTTGAATATAAACTAAATAGACTTCTTATCGTTTTTATGTATTTAATCAGAATTATATTTATATTATCACAAAATACTTTATATCCTTCATTGACTTAACGATCCGAACCTCATGACACCACTAACATTATAAGATGTCATTGATATGATACAACATACATTCATTTTCGTTTTTTTTCCCCTTCTAAAAACGAATAAGAATACCTAAATTAAAAAAAGAAAACACAAATACTTCTACCAAGCATAATAAAGACCAAAAAGAATATACAATTTTGATGATTAGTATAACTATGTCTTTTATGTTTCATGTATTTTTCATTTTTAATTTTTTCAAAACTTCATTAATATATACTTTCATGGGTGAAAGTTCAATATTTTAAAACTAAATATACACTGATTTTTTTATCCTTTAGTTTTGGCTCAATGGTTGAAAGATCATCCCTTCTTGCATGAGGTCGTGTGTTTAAGCCTTGAGGATTACATATGAATTAAGTTTCTTTATGAGGGTTTGACTTAGGTATACTCAGGTTTAAGTCTGAGAGGACATGGTTTATCCCTATTAATCGTGCCTTCAGGCGGATTAATAAGGAGTTTTCACTCATCGGGTATTTGAAATAGGCATTCTACTTTGAGGGAGCTCTCTATTGCGGACTCAGTTAAGACAACGTATGCTAGACCTCTCGCTGTTAAATCGTGACATAAAGTTTCCAACGAAATTCACTTTTAAAAAAAATATACACTGATTTTTAGCAATTTATTGTTTGAAATGGGTATGAACAGAACATTAAGTGATGAAATACGTTGATAAGTCAATACTCGTATATTTCTTTTTTTTTTTTAAATATCTAATTCAAAATAAAAATATCTAAAACAACTCGTTGTAATAAATGCACATGAAAGGCACGTGGGTTAAAACCAATTTGACTAGCGCGTTTTCATACTCGTATTTTTTTTCCCTTTAGTACATCGTGTAAATTAATACAGTATCATTGAATGAATGAATGACTCATTGCCACATAGGATTGAATATGACCATTTTCTTAATTTTATCAACACCTTTTAATTTATTATAAAGAATTTTTCTTATTCTATATAAGAGTGAGCTTTTCATCATATTCATATATACTCACTTCTACTTATACTATCCCTCTAGCTAATCGAATTATCTAAAACCGTTTCTTAATTGCTTCTTAAATTGTTTATTGACTTATGGCTAAGCAAGATAATGCATTGTTCGATTCATCGTCTTCAATGCCTCTTCTATCCCTAAATCACGTCTCATTTCGATGTAGATCCGTTCAGACGTCTGTTAAGTTTTACACTGATGTTCTTGGGTTTGTTCTAATTCGACGTCCCTCCTCCTTCGACTTTGAAGGCGCTTGGTAAGCTTTCATATCATTTAATTTTAACGATTTTTTAGATATATAGGTATTGATTATCAAGTGTTCATTTTTCTTTTGGGGCTATATGTTGTATCTATATGAATTATATAGTGTTATAATCGATTTTAATTGGTTTGGGCGCGGCCTAAAAGCTTATTGATTTTGTATTTTTGTTGAATTTATATATTTACAACATTGTAAATACTTATAAAAAAAATACTTATATAAAAAAGGCTAATTGCAGTAAAAAAAATCACAAACTTTGTACAATTATATGTTGGGCTTAACATAGCTAGACTCTATTAAGGAGAGATAAATCTATAAACCATCTATAACAATACATGAGTACATTGTGCATTGTACAGTATAATATGTACATTTATTATGTGTGGCTAAAATATATCGTAGATTTATCACTACTTTTTATTAGATCACACTAGTTAATTGCACAATTCGTGGATGCGCTATCCTAAAAGGATTTTAAAAGACTTACATTTTCCCCCACTTGAAGTTATATACATCAACACAAAAGTCCCATTTTTACCTATTGCTGCACCAAACTTCCCCGCAGTTATATGCATCAAAGATTTTCCTAAATATGCCACATTAAGAAGTTTAATTTGTTGATTGTTTGAATTTAGGTTGTTCAATCACGGAATTGGAATACATTTATTAGAAGTGGAGACAACTCCAAGTAAGACAGGATTGATAAATCCAAAAGACAACCATATTTCGTTCCAATGCACGAATATGGACCTAATAATCAATAAACTCGAGGAGCTAGACATCAAGTACGTGACCGCAATAGTAACAGAAGGCGGTGTGGAGGTGAACCAACTCTTTTTCCATGATCCAGATGGCTACATGATCGAAATCTGCAATTGTCATGTTCTCCCTGTCCTTCCTATTGTCTCATGCCCCCTCAAGAAACACACATTGACTCAACAAATTAATGAACAAGAAGAATCCTCCTTTTATGGTATGTTTGTCACCACAAAAATACTATTTAACATATTATGTATTAATTAATGTGATAAGAAAATGCTTAAATTTTGTTAATGTTATTGAAAATGCAGATAAGATAAGTTCCAAGAATTACTTTTGTGGAGAAGATGAGGTGTTAATGATGGAGAATTTGGTGATAGATATGATGGGTATATCCTTCTAAGAGTAAAATGTAGTGAGTTAAATTGGTGCTTCTTTAGCCCTGCTATGGCTCGAGTGAATTTTCATAGTGTTTAATTCTTTTTAATGGAGAGGAACCTTGTGTATCTATTTGTATAATATGTGAAAGATAAGAACCCTTCTGTAAAATTTGATTGCTTTATCATACTACAAATTGTAGACACAAATTATCAGTGTAATGGTTGAGCCAATTCATTGTTCCGAGAAAAAATAAAGCTTCAACTTTTTTTTTTTTTTATGGATTTTTATTTTATTTTGTAGGACATTGTAGACTTGTGGTGACTTTTGTTTTAGACAATCTTTATCTGTTTTTTTCAATTTTATTCTTTTCTGTCATATCAAAATCACATTCTCATATCTTTCATTTTTTTTTTACTTTCTCCATTAATCATTCTCCGATTATTTGGATATTATAATATGAGGTTAACTAATATGCTGTTAACAGCATTTAGTTGGCTGTTGTTATCCTCACATTCAGGAGGATGATTATTTATGTATCATGTGGGAAATTCAGAGGGAGGTGTTTGTGAGAGGTTCAGGAATAACGTTAATAGTATTTTATATTTTCCTTTATACTATTTATTTAATGTTTAATTATATACACAATATACGTTAAAGTTGAAGAGATATCATTTTCATGCTTCCCCCTAATCCTTTGGTTTCCCACATAAAAAAAAAAAGAAAACAAAGAAAAGTGACTTCATTAGGTGCAATGTATCATAATATCAGTATATCACCTAACCCACCTTTACCAATACCAATACATTTTATCTAACTTTATAGTTTATAATTTATTTGTTATGTAACATCATTTATTCACCTAGCGCTTAGAAGTCCTTTTAACAGGACATTATTCACCTAGCGCTTAGAAGTTCTTTTAACAGGACATTTAATGTCCTTTATGTCTTTCAGTCAAATGTTAGTTACGGGTTCAAAACTTTTTGAAAGACATATAAGGAAGTCTTTGCCAATGAGGTGGAGCATTGGGGTTTTTTCTAGTATTTAGCTAGTTTCCTCCAGAACGATAGTGAGACTTCCACCGGCAATCATGCCCTCGGATTGACTGTGCTAGTGACGTGGTCGATTTCTATCGGACGATGAAAAGGCATGTCGCTGAGTCCAATCACCTTGTTCAAAGAAAAAACTTATACTCTTGATATCTTAAGATATTTTATGTACGGAGTATATAAATTAACAAGACATGAGAAAAAAGAGCTTTGATAAATGATTGTTAAGATGCAGTAAATAGTTGTAGACTTATCATAATTCAAGGTAAATTTTTTGATGAGAAGTTAAAAAAAGTTATGGAATTTAAATGAAGACCTAAAAGCTTCCTTTAGCATTTTTTCAAAAAAAAAAAATTCTAACCTTTTTCAACTAATTTAGCTAAATAAGAAGAAGTTTATTCGGTGAGAAAAACTTCTAATTATGTAATTGTACACTTTACGATTAATTTTTTTCAACCGTTTTTAACAAAATAAAGAAAAAAGGAACACACATGTTTGTATGTATAAAAGTTTCTTTTTTAAAAAAGAAAAACCATTTTAATCGATTAAGCCTTCCTAATATCAAAAAAAAATAATAATAAAAAAAATACATTAACGTTTTGTTTTCAAACAACTAATAATGACAATTTTTCATGCGTATATAAAAGTTTATTTGATTTCCTAACTAACATATCTTCACCATCTCTATAAAAGAGCCCCCTAAACTCTTTTTAAAAAAATCCACAACCTTTGGATGAAAAACAAAATTTAATTGTAACCTTTGGATTGTTTTCTTACCACATCTTCCTTTTTTAAATTTTTACTATACTACTAAATCATCATATTATAATTAATCAATTATACTTTAAGTGATTAAGTAATTTAATACTATTATCTATTCTCAATCAAACATAAATAGCAAATGTGGACTTATAAGAATATATACGTCTTTTTTATTTTTATTTCTTTCTTAAGACTTATTATTATCACTTTTTAAATTTATGATAAACTATATTTGATATTTCAGAGTTTTTTATGTTTTGTTTGTTTGTTTTAGTTGATCAGTTTTCAAATTTTACATAATTTGAGTATATATTAATTCATTTTAATTTTTATATTTTCATTTTTCATTAATAGTTGGTTAACTTATATTTTTTTTTCCTCATGTTTTCCTGAACAAAATATACTGCGCTACTTTTTATTTATGGTTTGATATATGTTAAATTCTATTTCAATGTTTTATTTTTGATATAAATACGGATTTAGTTCATAGTTATTTTATTTCAGATTTATATTGGTTCTTAAATGGATAGGTATAAACTTAAAAAATAATTCATAAAAGATGTACTCACGTTCGGATGCATGTATTATTTCATAACAATATTGGGACGTAATTTATGAAAAGTTTACTTCTAATATTCTAGGTTTATTTGTTAACGTTTATTAATTTATATTCATATTAATAACTATATATAACTTTGATAATTATAGTAGTGTACTTTTTCTATCTAATTAAGATAATTAAGCATGCAATTTAGATAGCATATGTCAAACCTACCGAATTCACGTCTTTCAAAACAATTAAATACACAAGAGTTATGTTGCTATATAAATAGAAAAGATATATTTATTTATTTTTTATAAATTAAATATGGAATACGTTATTATAACTCTTTATAGTGGTTGCGAAATACATAATGATACGTGCTACTGTGATAGTTAGTTATTTATAAGTTTTAAAATAACATAAATGTTAAAACAACACTTTTGAATATGCATAAATGAAAGCTTTGATATAATGGTCATAAATCAAATTTTCAAGGGTTGTTTGATATATAAAAAAGGCTTATCAACTCAATCTTAAAAATATATCCTTCTTAACTATGTACATGTCCGCCAATAATAAAAACCTTATGCAATCAAAACAACTGAAAAAGTTTTATCTTTATTTTTAGTCTGTCAAAATCTTTTTGTTTTTATTCTATTAGGGAAAAAAATACAACTTTGTAAACTTTTAGTATTTCATGATTTAGCAATTCTTGTGTTTATAAACACCTAGAAAAGCCAAAAGCAACTCGGCAAAAGAAAAATGCATACTTATTTACATCGATGTGAAACTCAAAGGTTAATACAAAATATGTAAAAATATCCAAGTTGTTATCACTAAACGTCACTTGATTATTGTGCTTCTAAATATACCACCACCAAACTGACGTAGTTATGTGTAACAACTTCCCGTATGAGTATGACACGATGAAAAGCACCAACCACCCAGATTCTCAAATCATAAGGCTCATAGTTAGACATAACTTGTATATATTTTATACTTATAACCATTTTTGATATAAAATATTTTTCGAACACTAATATTTAATATCTTATCTATAACTTCTGATTATATTTATAAAATTTAATATGTTTATCTCGCGTATTACGCGAGAAAATAATATAGTTTTATTTAATATATCTTTCAAAATTAATACTTATTTAATTTTTAAAGCTTTATTGATTTTTTTTTCTTGTAAGGGGGAGAGGTGTAGTGCCACTAAATTGGCTAATTAGCAAGTTTGGCAAGCTATCGGCGAATCATATATCGCCACGTGTCGTTGCCAAAAACTAGCCAAAACATGCGGTATAGTATACGAAAAGTAACCAATTTGCCAATTTCAAAACTAAATAAATGTAACCGGAAATAGTTGCCGGAAAACTAAAAAAAGTGACCGTTTTTTGTAAAAAATAAAACTTGGGCTCAGAATTTGGGGGTCGGGAATTTTGGAAGTCGGAGACGCCATGGCTGCTAACCTGAAGGGTTTACCACGCCAAGATACGCCCCGGATCATCCGAGTCTCATTTTTACGAACATTTGTATCATCATCGCCCATTTTTTCCGGCAACCTAAAAAACTGTTCAACGATATCATCATCGGCTACGAGCTACTTTTTCCGGCTACCTATTGCTTTCATGGAACTAAATCCGACAACGCCGCCAAGGGAAAATCCGGCATCGCTACCGTAACACTACCAAGGAAAAATCTGGCAATGTAAATATATAAATATACATAAATATACATATATAAGCAGGAAGTCTAATCGGAAACCCAAAAAGGGGTCGCCGGAAAACATCCCACCGTAGTAGAGCAGCAACAGTTAACCAAGAACCCAGAAAGGGATCGCCGGAAAACCACAAGCCGCCGTAGCAACAGCAGCAACAGCAAAGGGCTCACCGGAAAAACCCAAGAAAGGGCTTGCTGGAGAACCGATGCAACATGCAAGACCACAGGAAGAAGCAACAGGAAGCACATCGGCAAACCAGAAACCCCAAAAAGGGATCGTCGGAAAACCGAATGAACAAGTAGTAACATAGCCAACTACACCCTTGTCAAAGCCAAACAAAGTTTTGACCGTAAAAGTGAACGTTTTTGGCTGGCGACGACCGGAAACCCCAAAAAGGGGGTTTCGGATCTCACCGGAGGGGTGATATATCACGTTAGGAGCATCGGCAAGTTTTATCGGCATGTATTCCGGCAATAGAAGCCAAGAAAAACATAAATCGAGCCTCAAAATCGAAAACCCCCAAAAAAAATTTTAGGTTTCCGGCGAGCACAAGAACCCAAAAAAAAAACGGTCACAAAGTACACGCTCCCAACGTTCACAAGGATCGGCCAAAACTAGCCGATATATATAGCTAATAGTAACCGATTAAACTTGCCGATACAAGCCGATGGAGATGCTATAGTATAGCCGATTAGCTGATGCTTGCCGATAGTTTTTGCCGATAAAACTAGCCGACTACACCTCTCCCCCTAATATATAAATATCAACACATTATTTTCGAGTTCCGTTGATCATGTTAATTTATATGTTATGACTTTATTGATATTGACACACAATATATTTAAATTTAAGTTTTGTTGATGAGGGGTTAGCTTCCAATTAATGAAGAATGTGAAGTTGTCTTCGTCGTATTCCCTTTGGATGCAAAAGTTGTCGGCAATATCAATTCCTTACTTTTCATATGTAGTTTTCATATTAAACAAGATCGAAAATGTATCTATCGAAGTGGATAAGTTTATCGGGGAAGTAGATCATCATTACGTAGAATTAATAATTGTCCAACAAAAAAAATTCCGAAGTGTAATAGAAATTGCATATCTTTCTTTTATTATCAAACAACATATGTGTTTTTAAGTGTTTGGAAACTTACCGTTTTCTAATTTACTTGATTTATGTTGAGTTACTAACTTTACTAGCATTGTATCCGCGCGATGTGGTGGCGGCTTAGTGGTGCCGACGACTGGTGTTGGTGACGGTGGTCGTGGTGGTGACGAACTGTTATTGGTGGTCGGTGTAAGTAATTGATTTAATGTAATTGATATGAAAGGGTAGTGGAGATATTTTAGAAGATAAGAGTTTGATGATGTAAATTAATTTATTAAGAGTAAAATGGTAATTTTGTATTTAATAATTTTATAAGAGAGAAAATGATAATTATTATAATATATAGTATAGATTTATAGTAATCATAATGAAAGATTGTTTTATTTTTGTGTGAAAAGAAGGCCTAATATATGTCATCTGAAGAATGATGCATTTATATACAGTTTACAAATATCTATTTATAAAATTAAAATATAATAATTTTTTATTTTTAGACGTCTTTGAGCTGTCCCATCATATTTTTACAAATCATTAAAATCATTACACATATTTAAAATCTTTTAGTTTTACCTCTAAGACCATTCTTAAAGGTGAGTGAAGAAGGAAGGTGAAATAAAAAGGTGAAGTAGGTTAATGGTTAAGGGGTATAGGTTAAATTGGTAGGTGATGAGAAAAAAGTGATTATGTTCATCTATGGTTTTGTGGTCCCTAATAATTGTCTTTATCTTATTATTTAGCTTCACTTTATTTTGATTGGTTAGATTATGAGTATAGTGGGGTAGTAATTTGAAGGTGAATGGTTAAGGAGAAAAGTAGAAGGTGAAAGAAATGAGAAGATGATACTTATGGCAGGGAAAAGTGTAGGTGAAAAGGTGAACGGTTACGAATAGTCTAACCATACAAACATCCTTACATATCCTTAAATCTATATACAAATATATATATATATATATATATGTATATATATATATATTGGAGATAGCCTAAAGGCATACCCTTAGATAAGTACATACATCAAAAAAATCTTTAATTTTAAGCAATGCTAAGGACGTTCTTAAGTGTGTTTGAGCTGTCATATTATATCCTTACAAATCTTTATAGTTTATACATCCTTGAAATCATTTAGTTTTACTTCCAACCATACAAACATCTTTACATCTATATACAAACAAAAAATAGCATTGAACCTTTAGGTAAATACATATATCAAAAAAATCTTTAGTTTTGGACAAATTTCAATAGCAAAAGATATTCATGGATAACTAAAGACACCTAACTGCCTAAGGCACCCAAAGCACCCTATTGAAGATAGTCTATATGTTTGTAACAAGTTTTTGTTGTCGCCCTTGTGGTTTTATCTAAATCACTGGTGGGATCTTTTACTTTTGAAACTAAAACTAATAATCCTTTAAACACAAACTCATTGCATTTGCGATCTTTTATTGAAAATAATGTATAAATTATGCGTGTTGTACATGAAATAAGTAAAATAATCATCATGGAAGATTTGGACATATGCAATGATAACGATCACTTAGCCACTGAGTTTTACGGGTCCCAACTTTTGAGGACCTTTCATTATTAGAGTACTATAAAATGTTTGTAGAATTGTATTCATTATCAAAATCTAAAGTTTTTAAACCAGTGCACAATTTATAAATGCAGACGGTGGTTAGGTACTCGAGTTTTTCCTGTAAGGTAGAAGTTCGAATGATGTCAAAGTGTAAATTTACTAGTAAGTTGTGTGGGGAAGAGGAGGTTGTGGTGTTTTACTTTTCGCATTGTTGCTTTGCTCGTGGTAACGTGACCCGGGCATTGACGGATCCAATGCACTAGATGCAGAGGAGACCGACCGCACCAACTTATAGTCTGGTAATTGAATTTGGATATATATTTTATACTTGTTCTTGACTAAAATTAAAGAAAGAACTCATACCTTAAAAGAGGAAAAAAACCTCAAAGTTAAAAAAAATAATTAGCTGTTACTAGTTAAAAAGTTTGGATCCGCCACTAGATCTAGATTAAGCTATCGACTATCTATTGTCGAGTTGGTACATCACCATCTAACAATGCTCACGTGCTCTTTACAAGCCGTTCACCTCCCGGTTAATTTTTTGGACCCACACGGCCAAGCCGGATTCATCACCTATTACATTCCCCAATTTTTAAAATAACTATATTACATCTTTTTATATTAATCACTTGACATTAATAAGCATTCCGTTATCTCGTACTCATTACAAAAGTGTCCGCTCGAGTACCGCCTAATCATATAAAATATTCATTATTTTTATGACTCATTCAAACTCGGCAAAAACTCGACTTAATCTCAATGTTAACCATTTAATCCAGTCTAAAATTGGGTTGACATATTTGGAGAATTGTTTCAATATTTCTAAATAGAACATGTCATATATAGTATTTTTTTTTTGGACGGCATTCTATTCTATTTTTACTCCTAAATTATACATATGCTTGAAAACTAGGACCTCGAAAACCCCTTATTAATCCACCATCACAAATGTGAGAAGTGAGACTCGAGCCCGAGTGGATCTTCCCAAAGTCAAAGATCTTAACAATAGGTCATCAATTCCATTAGCATGTCATATATAATCTTTATATATAATAAAAAACAGCTGAACTAATAGTTTATTAATCAATGTCAATAAATCAAATTCAAAACTAATGATGTCATTATTAATTTGATAATAAATCAAAATTTATAATAATCATTATACAAATATTATAATATATTATATTTTATAACAATATTTGTTGAAAAAATTTCACTAATTTACACTTTTTTGTTTTTCATCAATAATTTATATTTTTTACCCTCACTAAATACTTAGTTAATAATTATTACAACTTGTAATTCAACATTTTGTTTCTAATTTTTTTTCTTCCATAAAATCTTTTCTTTTAATATACTAAAAGACAGTTGTTCTAAAAGCTTATTCACCAATCTCAACTCTCTATTCCTTAAAGTTGACTTTTGTTTTCAATTTTAACTTTAATTTACACTTTGTTGTTTTCAATTACAAATATACACTTTTTAAACATTAATTCCAATATAATATATACATTTTTTAAACATTAATTCCAATATAATAGGTATAGTATAATAGCTAATACATATCCAATAGAATAATATATAATATATATTCAATAGAATAATAACTATTATATATCATAATTATAAAATATATTTACCTATAAAACTCAAAGTTTTATAATATAGATTAATTTTTTATTACTAAAAATTGTAAACTAAATTTTAAATCATAATAAACTAATATCTAATATTGATAAAATTGTAAGCCCGTGTATTTCAGTATTTGACACGGGCTTAAAATCTATACTCCGATTCCAATCTTAATACTCCGATTCCGGAGAACACTCCCTGTATAGGACAATTATTTGGTACGACTTAGCGGGTTATTCGTGTATCACCTGAACTTTACAATCATAGTTGAAATTTTGAGATATTGTACTTAATTTTGAGTCCTAAAACTTTTAATATAAAGAGTAATAATAGAGCAAGTAATATAAATCGGATCTTAAGCGTAAACTTAAACCTGTCAAACATGTCGAAAGTCATTAAAATTGTCTTTACAAAATAACTTTTACAATTGTATTCAATGATTTTCCTCGAGTCTACAAAGACAAAAAATAAAAATAAAAGGGTCATCCAGCTTGACCCAACCGAGACATATTTTAATTGTACGTGGTATATTTTAGTGTGAGGTTATGAAACAAATATATCACAATCAATGTCCCGATTTGCCAAGATAACTAGATAAGACCAAAGACGATGTGATTAGTTTAATAGTTTACACTGAAACTTTGTTAAAGTGAATCAACAAGCAACATGAATAGAATATAAAAAAATTTATTTTAGCCAAAACGTGCATCACGCACAATTAAATATATATAACTAGTTTTAATACCGTACTGTAGCTATATAAATTGTATCATAAAGAAATTTGAATATACCTCATATATGATTTGTGAGAATATAATAATTTATAGTTAAAGTAAACTGATGATAAAACTAAGTTATAATAAATAGTAATGATCAATATAATATATGTTTAGTTAAAGTTTTGGATTTACCTGAAAAATTACAATCACATCACCGGAACTTGTAAGCATAGTGGATGATGGCAAATAGCCATGTTATTTCGGCTTGTAAACTCAAAATTTTGAAGTCTTCATGTTAATAACTTATTATTAGTAATATAAGTAATAGGAGTTGAAGAATTGAAAAAAAAACGGAACCAATTTTATCAATAAAATAATTAATCAAATAAGGTTATAATGTGTTTTGTATATATAAGTCAAAGAGTTAGATATTAACTCTATGTCTAATAAGTAAATTGAATCTATATACAATTAAAAATTCTAATATAATAAAATAAATAAATTAAAAGGATACGTATCGATCAAGGATTACGGCACATGCCGTTTCAAGAACATCTTAATAATGTATTAGTTTATTGGTAGATAAAGAATATTAGTCAAAACTTTATTAATTGATATTTTAAATAGTCGCACATCGTGCGGGTAAAAAAACCTTGTATTTATATATATCATTGAATTTGTAGAAGTTAAAACCTTGATGTCGTTCTAAAAAGAAAATAAAAAAAAATATTTAAAACCTTAGGAAACTGATAGATCAAATTATCATACGGATCCTAGTTTAAATATTTGTAGATGCATTAACAATTAGGAAACTAATAGATGTAATATCTTAGTTTGAATACGAATTTGATTAAATAATGAATATATTAAACAGATTTTTTAATGTGTAAAATTCAAAAGACACTTGTCGTTTTAATATTATGTCACATGTCGATTAAAATAAGCTACAATCTTGTTTTAGTTTATTGGTAGATATATCTCATGGACCGGCCATGATGAGAATTGAGACGGAGTTAAATGGAATGTTTAGTTACTTAATTTTACAGAATGTATGTAAATTGGACATGAACTTATTTAGGTGTTCCATAATTATGTAAAAAAGTTCGATGATGTGGTTGCTACTTTGTATGTCAATTTGAAAATGAGCAGAAGATGTTGAAGTTACCTTCAGAGTATTGTGTACATGAAAACTGAAAAGTAAGTGGTGCATATGAATTGGAACATCATTTTGAAAGTGTGGCAAGTTTCTGCGAAATAAATCTAGTACATGTGCATCTTGTTGAATTTTGTTTTCCTTAGCCCATTAGCAGAAACCTTTTTTGGCCCAAATCCAAAAGTAGTTCAGTACCATGTTAACAGTTAAGTGCAGCAATAATAGAGAGATATTGATCCCCGGAAATTGAACCGCCGGATCATCCTCATGTTTGGATAGTAGTTTCACAGCATTTAGACCAACATTTTGGATGTCCAAATTTTAGTGATGTATTTCTTTCTTTTGTCTTTAGTTTGATTTCATACGTCTTAGAGGTTTTAAATCAAGTGTATGATGATTGTTGTATTTTTCTAGCTTGTTATGCTAATCTTGTCACTTCACTGTTTCGTTCCTGTGTTGATGGATTGAGATCTCTAAAGTTACTCCAACTTGATAGGTGAAGTTGGAGTAACTTCACCTATGAAGTTGAAGTTACTTTAGAGAATCCTAATCCTGTGTGGATTGTGTTTGGTATACCTGATTTTGTTGTTCATACAGATTAGGGAAAGTGTTGCAAACTAAGGCCGTTTCCGCGTTAGTGTTAACCATGTGGTGTATTTCTCATCACATCCGTGAATATTTACCAAAGAACAAGTTGAAATGTTATGGCTCAACCCTATAACATATACACACGCCTTTATAGTATGAGATAAAACCACCAGAAGTATCAAGAGACTCGATTAATACCAGCGACACGAAACTAGTTTGAGAATGTTACATTAGCTCTATACAAGACCAATTTGTAGCTCATGTTGGACAACATTTGAACAACACCATACTATGAAAAACAAAATAATAAACATTTGAATGTACTATTTCTTCACCTGCAATGAACACTCACATCTGTACAACATACACCACATTAGTAGCATATGAATTTGCTCAAATTTACATCTGCTCCTTTTAACTGCTAACAATTCGTTTTGAGTGATTGTGGCACTTTCTGATGCCAAGTCAATTGCACATTAGTAATTACTTGAATTAGCAACTCAAAACATGGCTAATCGCATAAAGTATTGTCATTTTCTGATGCTTTCTGTCTTTCTGATGAGTATTTACTATGCTATGTGAATCACATTAGTTGATGCGAGTTCTCATTCACCCAATGCAATGACAACAAAAACGTCATCAAGAGACCACTTAACAAGCTTACTCTTGTCTACAGGATTGATTATAGCACGCTCTGCAGTTGCCAACCTATACCCTATGACAATTTCATTCCTTTCTCGACCCCTGACCATAATATCATAAAAGCAGAGTTCTTCTTGATCATAAAGATAAAATTCTGCAGGTTTAATACACATCTCGTTTCCCTGCAAATAGTGACGAGTCAAAAGTCAAGTACTGTTGAAAAATTTACCTGGGAAATGAACCAAAATATAACTTACTTTCACCTATTCATGTGTGTTAGTGTAAATGTTTTACATTTTGTTACCACTGTATGTAACATAAATGTACCAAAACTCAATATACTTCCACCCTATCTTACATACATAACTGGTAAGTGGTAACGACGTGTGATCATGTTATTTTAATTGGTAAAAATAAAAGTACTTGACATACATCCGAAAATAGGTGAAGTGTGTTGCATTTTGGTTCAAATAATGCTAAAAGTCATATTCCGCTTGTCTTTCACCCGTTTTCTTTGTAGCTACTTATATTTTTTATATCACATTTTGACCGTTCATAGATGGAACATAACAAAATCGACACATTCTCATAAGTTAATGCATCTAATTTGACACCTCAAGTTTACTACTGAATAATAAAGGGTACCTCTTCTGCAAAAAGTTCTTCAAGAACACGATTTATCTGTTTATCTTCAGCTACCATCGCTAAAGCCATGCTCACAAGCTCATTTGATAGCACGTAATCACTTATCTTGGTTACTGAAACAAGGTTCCTAGTCCTAGAATCCAAAATTTCACTTATTATGATTGATTTGTTGGAAGCCTGCTGCATCTCACGAATCCAAGAGCTATGAGAGAAACCAGAAACACGAAGAGGTGTTGAGCTTGTGTCTTTAGACGGCAGACGTTTTGACTGCAAAAGTGTGGAGTAGAAACTTTATTAGTATCTTCAAATATTTAGTTGTATTCACTTTCAAAAGAACAGAAGTCACCTGAATGTCTCGGATAAGGAGGAGGGTGGCTAGAGATCTCGAGTCAGAATGCACAATTGAGTCTTCTACAGATTCATCTGCAAGAATTAGAATCTGTCTTTTCAGAGTTAGTCGTTTGGTTAATATAACCCACCTGCCCATACATACTGTTACTTGAGTGAATTCCAATTTTCCAACCCAATTTATTAGATTAACATGCGACTGAACTGATTTTGGTGAAACGGTTTGCTATTTTGATGTAGTGACAATGGAACTTACAGAATCAAATGTCTCCAAAGGTAAAGTCTCCAAATGTTTTTTGATGACTGCATTCCCAACACGGTGGACAAGCTTAATGTTAACCAGACCTGAAATATCAAGCCCTCCATCCACTAACTTTCTTTCTCTTTCCTTTTCCACCACCTCATTAAACATCCATAACTCTGAACCAGGTGCCAAGAATGCCTCCAAAACCTGGTAGATGACAAACAGGAGAAATCGTAAGAAAAACTTGTAAGTAAGAAAAACCAAATTACAAAGGATTGATAGATACTAGTGAATTACCATAATCATATCATCAATATCACGTCGCCAACCACAAAATAGTATCTTTTCTGGAAATTTAGGAGGGTCTACCTTTTTGGGGAAGAGACCCCTGCGTACCTGCAAATGACGGAATAGCAAAGAGGACAATCCAATCCGTTATTTAACATTATAAAACTTATATGGACCAACTACAAGACCAAGTAAAAAAAAGTAAGTGAACACCTAAGAAACTGCAACACTTGTACATCTTATATAGAAGACCGGCATAAAGTTAGCTGATATATATAAAAGTTCAGTTTTTAACTGTCTTAACGTTTGAGCAATTAAATTTCAGACGATGCCTCCAAAAATTTTGACAGGGTTATACTGACCTCTGGTAAAGGGCCAGGGGAATATGTGTCATCATCCTCAGCTATGACAAGAATTTCATCGCCTTCTTTCAATAAATAGTCATCATTAGGATTTATATTTATCTTTCCTCCATCTGAAGCAACCTTTACTCCGCAAGGAATTGCGTCAGGAAAGGAAACGAGTATGTCTTCAAATTTCAATCCATCCAATTGTGGCCACCTTTTAATATAGAACTCTGCATTTTCAAACCCCAAGATATCTTCCCATATCTGCAATATAACAATTTCATAGTTTACAGAGCTATCATTTACTCGAAATTCTAGACAACCCAGAGAGTTTATAACCAAAATGGTGTATTCTAAAAAATATTTACTAAAATAGTGTGTTTATGTTTTTCGATTCTTTTCATTAATTGTTTTTATATCATTTACTAACATCAATACACCCAATTATTTTATAAACAAATTTAGAAAAACTCTTCATTTACCATCATAATCAACTAGTTTCGCATACACTTACTCTCCAGCAATCTGAATTGTTACCTCAAATAACATATTTTATTACCTTTCATGTAAAAATTACTTCATTTGATCATTTTTATTTAATCATCATTTTTATGAAGGTAATTCATTGAAAACATTAAACACCCGTCTTTTTCTTCTCTTTTATCAATATCGATCCATATGGTGAAAGTTTATTAAATCATCATTCATTTTTAATAGAGAGTAAATCATTAAAAAAATCATTACATCATCTTCTCTAAAATTTTAATCTTTAAGTTTCAAGAAAACTTGAAATCTCACATTTGTCTTTAAAATTTTATGAAGTTCCTACTCAACATTTCGTTATCATATATATTTTATATTTATTTTTATCTATAAGGCTCTCTCTTTTTTAGCCCATATCTCAAGTCCTAGCTATAAAATTTATGATCTTTCATTAGTTTTTTTACTTTATAAAAGTGGTGATAGAAAATCTTGAATTTGTTCATTATCTACAAAGGTTTGCAAAGGAACAAGTAAAATCACAATACTCTTTTGTTTATCATGTGAAATTTCGAACCTTTTGGTTATAAAAACAACTGGGTTTTGTTTATCATGCATTAAAGTGCCAAGAAGTATTGAAGCAGGTCAATCTAATTTCCTAATGAAAGAGTTGATTATGATGGTAAATGAAAAGGTTTTATAAAGAACTAAATACATAAATACACCAACTTAGTAAATAGTTTTTAAAATACACCATTTTGGTAAATATGTTTATCAAATACACTATTTTGGTTAAAAACTCTAAAAGAAAACAAGTTAATTCAACTACCTGTGCAAGGCCAGGCTGCAGAGCACACTGGATCATCAACCGTCCAATCACATCATGTGCAACCACTGTCTCGATTAGCTCTCCACCGACAAGCTTCACTAAAGGCTCGTTGTCAAGATCACTCATCTCCACAACAACATGACCCCTCAGCCCCTCTTTTACTCCAGTAAGACTAAGAACAACCCGCAAGGCACGTGCATCACTCTGATAATTTCAACAAGTATAGAAATAAGAAACCTTTCTGATGTTTAAAGCATGAGAAGCACAAATAGAATGTGACCATTTGACGTTCTAAAAAAAAAAGAATGTGACCATTAAGTAAGACATACCTGATCTGCATTTTCATCTGCTGCCAGTACAATAATAGCACGTGCCTTTGAAACCGAAACCTTTTTCAAGTCTGCAAGTATAAGAGGACTGCCACTTCGGCATATAACTGAAGTGCCCATGAAGCTGAATTCAAGCTTTGCTATATCCATCTCCATTTCCTCTTTATCTCTTTCTGCCAAAACAACAACCACCCCGCCACCAATGCTCTTATTTGCTATTGCCAGTTGCTTTAAAAGTGAACCCTGCAATCAAAGAACCGCCCAGTCACCACTTAGTTGACACACATCCAAACAATATCGTCTATAGCCTGTTTTATGACAACTGGTTATCATTCTAACTGTTCAATGTCACTTAATCGACCACTTTCGAAACATATATCCTAACAGGGTTAAAATCTAAACTAGTAATCAGAAAGAGCATGAAATGCCCAAAGTAACTAAGACGTACCAATTTGTCACTCCATCCAAGAACGAGTATATGGTTGCTTTCAATCACTTCACTTTTCCCTTTCCGCAATGAATCTACCTTCTCTGAAATAGCATCTGAAACAAGTCCTAGCATCATTGCAAATATCAGCATACCTCCTGCACTTATAGACACCGACACAATTCTTGGTCCAGTTCCAACGCTATCTGCATGGTTTCCTGAATCTGCCACAAATGTCCACGAAAGCCAAAGGGCTTCGGCTAGGCTACCATCATTGACAGCATATAGAGCCAAACCACCAAATGCTATGAGAAATATAGTTGCAAATAAAAGTGCAAGCAACTTTGCATAAGGATAGATAGAAAAGCACACATCCACCATATATGCAATTCTCTTCTTTAGTGGAACCTCTTCTACGTTGTTCTTAGTCCGTTTTGATATATTCTTAATCCGAGGCAGATCATCGAGATATTTATACATTACAAAAGGTGTAACAAGGGTGACCAAAACAGCGTAAAGGGCAATTGTTCGACTGTCAGTATTGGCAATATACACAAAGGAATCTTCATTCTCATTATTCATGTCAATACTTTCACCATCAAGAATGTCCTTATTCTTACAAATTCTATGAAGATTGTTATTCTCTTCCTGCAATTAAGGTAACCCACATCATTAAGAAGTCTCTAATTAACAAAACCATCATGTTAACACTTGGTAATAGAAGAATTTGAATCATAGCCAAATGTCAAAAAAGAACATTTCACTTTCAAATGGAAGCAAATTGTTGTAATTTGTAAACCAAATTTATCTTTTAAAAATTTTGGTATAATTTATGGAATTGCTTAATTTGGTATATAAAATTTTAATTACTTTTATTTTGTCCCTCTCTTTTTCTTTTGAACTACAGATCATATGTGTGATCATATTCTGAAACTTTCTATATATAGAAAAGAAATAAACTAGAAATATCATCTATCATGTGTCTCATCATCAAGTAACTAAAAGCTCAGATATATATAATCTAGTTCAACGATGTCATATCTCCCATGGTGAAATGTTCGACTCTCTGAACTGACATGCCTCAGGAGATTTTTCTTGGCCTCATCCTGTCTCTCTTGAGATGGATGTACCCAGAGCCTCACCCTTGGATGATGAGGTGCACCGAGTACTACTCGTTATCTAGCTATTCTATAACATTTCCCTAATTAATAATCACATTTTCGACACCTATATTATCAATGTAATCAAGAACATAATACCTGAAGCTTTGTAACTTCATTCCGCAATGCAATTGCATAAGACACTACTACTACACATATAACCACCACCTACATTTATCAAAACATTAACTATTAGACAATGTAGATTAATTGTATATATATATATATATATAGAGAGAGAGAGAGAGAGAGAGACTTTCTTTATTTCAAGAACTTTTTTTTTTTTTTTTTCGCGGAAACATTATATATTATATATTGTACTGGATTAAAAATATTTACCATGTTAAACATCACTGAGTTCTTGATCTTAGCCATTTTCCGAATAGGCGTTGTTGAAGAAACTTGAACTTGAGCTGGAGCTTTATTAACTAGTCTCTCCGATTCAGCTACCAATGAACTATTCACATTACCCGAATCCAAACGACCTGAATCTTTCCCCGTTTGACTTCCACTAACCGAACCAAGATCATTTTTACTCACCCGAACCAGACCCGTATCCGAAACAGGCGGTTGTTTTCTCAAAGACTTAGCAACAGAACTACTTTTAACAACAGTGACCCGGTTCCTAGTAGTATTCGGACCCAAAAAAGATGGATAAACATAATCACGGTCAGCAAACCCAAATGTTTGACCTGGGAAAGTGTCACTATTGGTTGTTGTTGTGCTAGAGGTGTCAGATGAGTCAAATGATCGACGGGGAGACCAAGTGAATGATGATGACGAAGGAGATGGAAGTGTGATAGGTGGTAGTGGTGGGAAGTCATCGGAGAGGCGGTGGCGGACGGTGGGGAAGAGTGGACCGGGGAAGTGAGTTGTGGGATCGGTGGAGATGGTTCTTGACTTTTTTAAAAGTGGACGGCGTTCAGTGGTGGATGGTGGTGGAATGTCAGCAGGTGATGGTGGTGGGTCAAGTTTGCTGGTTTGGGTTGACATGGTTTTTTGTGTTAATTATTACTGGAATGAATCTGTGAGTATCTGTCAGTTATTTGGGTGTGTTTTTTTTGTGTTTCGGACACACATGTGACATGGAAATTAGTTAGTGGGGTTTTATCCCCGAATCAGAGATTGTAATCTTTTTAGCTTTTTTACAATTTAAAAAAAAAAAAATGACATATCTTTTTAAATAATCTTTGTAAAAAACTTTCTAACAGTGACTTTGGTATAATCAAATGATAAAAAAGAGAAATGATTGAATTGTACTTCATATTTTAAGATGTTTAGAAGGATTATTAAACTGATCGAAGTAAACTCTTTTAAGTCTGACGCCGCCCCATGCCCCGAGGGGCGGCAAGCGTGAAGAAAAGACCGTAGCGGAAGTAATTCGTCGCCCACATTGTTTGTTGTTTCTCAAAAAAGAAGACCGTTACCACTAGCAAACGGCTAGTTTTCTATTATATATATATATATATATATTTTTTTTTTTTAATTTACCTCCTTATACATACTCTTCACTACTTTCTCATTATTATACTATGTCTTCCATCTTTTCTCTCTATATTTTACAAATTCTTTCAATTTTCATCTATATAATCAAATGGCTTGGATTTGGTCCGAAGAAATTAGTTTGACAAGCTTGAGTCGAGGTGTCAGACGACCCGTTATGCGGTAACTACAAAAGGGAACATACATTTTGGTCGAAAGTGACCCATCTTTTCCTCACTTATAAAAACTAACCATCGACCTATCGAAATTCAGAGGCAATGGTCGCTAAATGGCACCGCATGAGAACAAACATTCACGTATTTGATATGATGTTCAACCGTTTGAACCAAGGTCACGACGATGAACACGGTGCATTGGTTTAAAGAACTATGGCTGAGTACAGGAAGGAATCTCAAAACAGTTTTCATCACGTGGAGAAGTGAGAATTAATATGAAGGAATCCGAAGTTTAAAAAAACTAAAAATTAAATGAATAATTGTTTGGAATATGATGTTCAACCGTTTATAATGTTTGGAATAATTCTTAGTTGTGTTGTGTCGTGTGATGTTTTGAATAAAAGCTGTATTTTTTTATATATAAATTAGTATAATATATGTATGTCTTTTATTATAATATATATATATATATATCTTATATTAATAAAATCAAAAACAAATTAACAAAAATAATTAAAAAGGGCTCCCACAAAGAGATGTCTCACTCCAAAAAAAAAGAGGGACATCTCTTAGGGAGAGCCCCGCGCAACATGGCGGAAGTCGCCCTAAGTGGGACTCCCCAAAAGAGCTTCACTCCTAATAGTCTTAATATCATTTCCTTTTTAAAGAGACGATAAGTAAAGCTGATAACTTAAGATAACTGAATAACAAAAAACTATCGATCCAATTTTTGGGCCAATTCCCTCTTCGTTACTACCCATGTAGTTCGGCCATACCATATCTTTAGGATTTTAAATTTGCCTACATCAAAAAGTCGTTTGTTAATCATCAGGTGATAAATTAATACTCGTAATTGAGTTGATTAAAAATCGTATAAAGTTAAAGCAAATTAAACTTTAATACACATGGTTTACTAGGAAGAGAAAATTATACCAAAAGTGGGACTAATCGAACGTGGCAAAATCGTGTAGTCATGTGTTCCTGACGTTGCACATGCAAGCAATAACAGATTCGAACCTTAGCACAAAAAAGGACTCGACAATTAAGATCCTTTTAAGATTCTACTGTTTTCTCTCATGCATAGAAAACAATTAACCATTATCTGGATATATTATATCGGATTATCTAGGAATAACGGGCTATTTTAACTTAAACGTAGCAACCTAGCTAAATGCGTTTTTTAATGCTTGTGACCGGTTGTCAACTATTTCCTGACAAGGTATTTACCTGGACCAAAATTCAAATTTGAAATATCATGTGAAAAAATATAATTCTTTGTCACTATGAAATGGGATAAATAATGTTAAGAAAATATAGAGTTCTTTTTTCGTGCAATTTCATCAAGGACTCAAAAGAAAAAGGAAAAAAAATAAAAATCTTTTTGCAATCTTTTATACCAATATATTTACTTTTTAACATCAAAGTGCACCATCAATAAAGCATTATTAACACAATAACGATACGAAGAGTTTTGATGTATGAAGCAAGGAAATTCGTATCAAAAGAGGTTAGAATAAAAAAAAGTTCATGTTATTACATAAACCACTTCTGCTATATATCTATTATCCATATTTCTATACTATATTATAAAAAAAATAATCTCATGTTGAAAGTTATATGAAAGATTATGTCCAAAATGCCATTAACGATTATATAATATTATTTAATCAAAACTTTATCTTTTAAAATATCTCTAATAAATCTTTACATCAATTATCTACACCAATCGATGCCGCCTATACCACAAACAGTCGTTCCCTACCACCTCACTGTCGCCGTCACGAACACCGCCGCATCGCGTAGATAACGTGCTAGTATTAATAAAGAAAAATTGTGATTACATAAGAATTTTTAAAATTTATATTACCACAAATCCTTTTAACTTAATTATGACATCATTATACTTTTCTCTTTAAAATTCAAAATATTTTTTTTAAATATGTATAATTAATAAAGATTTTTTTTTAAATGTCCATATTATTATGTAAGATTTTAAGCACCTTATTTTTTAGTTATAATAGGCCGAAACCTATGGTGTTTTTTTTCCAGTAACCTTTTTTTTTCCCCACCAAATGTGTTTTAACGTGTGTCCACAACTACATAACTTTTGTTTCTGTTTAGTTTCGTTTTTAAAATAATAATTTATCACAACTTTTTAACTTATTTAATTAATGCGGTTATTAAAAATTTTAATATGACAACATATTTTAAAACTACCGGGTATCATTCGGTTTATTTGCAAAGCATTTATTAGTTAACCCGGGTAGTTTAACTATATTCTAAAAACCAACTTAGATTTTACAAGTGAACTTGCATAAAATACAACTTAGCTACAATGTTATATATCTTGTACAAATTTCTTCTTTTTTTTTCCTTTCTGATTTACCCCTAAAGTTTTTACCATTTGACTTTTAACCTCACTCAAGTTCTTTTTTCCATTAACAACAAACTTTCTAATCTTATGTTTTTTACCACAAAATTTTAATATATTTATGGTTCCTGAAAACTTTTATTAGTTTGTTTGTTTTTTTAGGCTTCGAACTTTATTACTTTAAGATTCTGTTTTATTATTCTCAACTCTTCCTTTGAATATACGTAATTTTTATCACTGTTAGGTCTTACGTTCGTGTAAAAACTTTCACATATTTATAGTTTTATGACTACTTTTTAAATTTTGTTTGCTTTTGTTTCTCACCCCAAAAATTATATATTTTATCACTGTACGTTGTAAAAGTGTCATTATATAGTTATAGATATACAAATCTGTTGTATTTGTTAAAACTAATTTTCTCTTCCTTGAAAGTTAGACTTATAGAAACAATTACAAATAAATGTTTGTCAATGACTTTATCACGTTCATATCCAAAAATGTATCGTTTAAAAAGTGTGTTCTGCAGCGACGTGCGGATACAAATGACTAGTTCTATACTATATATCAAAGATATGTTTTAAATGTCATACAATAGCTAGAGTGTGACAAAGCATATGAAACTTGTGTTAATTTGGTATTTTACTTTGCTTCAAAGTATTGAGTTCTGCTTTCTTACACTCTACTACTGCCCTCAATTCCTTGTAACAGTTTTCTTTTCAATTAATCTTTAATGCCTTTTCATAACGATTTTTCGTGCTTGTATGTACATAACATTAGTTTGTACAAAGCAATAATACAAAAAAACTCCATACAATATAATGCTATAAACGTAACATATACATGTGTATAATTTCGATATCGATCATTCAGCATTATCATGGGTAACAGGATAACCAATGCCATGTCTTCTAGTCGGAAAAACAACAAACAATGCACTTGAAATGAGACCAACACCAATAGGAACGATATCCAAAACCTCTTGAGCTTCATGCCCTGGGGTTGGATAAAAGCAATTTACCACATTCCTATCGCGTAATGCCACTGCCCCAAATACCAAAACCGAAAGAAGAGCGTGCACCCAATCAATAACCCTCAACCGGTACTTTCTCAAATCGGGCAAATTCTTTTGTTCACAATAGTCTAAAATCCACATCCCTTGAGAAGTTGCAAAGCCATAGAAAATCTGGCCATCGTTTGTTTTGAAACTATCGGTAAAACAAGCAAGAAAACACGAGATTGCTAAGAGGACAAGAAGAATGGCTGTTAATGAACGAGTAGTGGAGTCACACGAACCGTTATTTGTGAAAATTGGTGTGAGGACTTGGAAGGCTAAAAGGGTTCCTGTTGGGAGGAGTTTGGCTAGGTTTGCAGTGCTTGCTAGCGTTTGGGAAAGGGCCGATGACGATGGTTGTGGTCGAGACGTTGGTTCTTCGGGGGTGGTCGTGTCAGTGACGATGCTCGTAGCGGGTTGTCTAGCTCTTAAAGACATGTCTAAAATGGTGAAAATACATATATGATATAATACGCTATATATAAGATGGTGGAAATGCAAATATATATAGAGAAGTTTTATAAAGTTGGTTGTCAAGGGGATCGATAGATTATATTGGCGTGTGGGACTTGTATGTACCTAACTAATAAAAGTGCATATACTCAACTAATGTATTATACGTTTTTTTTAATGAATAAATGATGTAATAAAAGCAATTATTAAGAAATGCGGCAAATGATGGCTGTTTTTTTTTTTTTTTTTAGTTTTATGAAGAAACTAGATTATTTTCCTGCATAATACGCGAGTAAATTTATATAACTATTAACATGTTAACTTTATGTAATAACATTATTTTACATTTAACACATTTATATTTTAATACACTACATATTAAGAAACAATTTACATTATTGTTCTGATAGTTTTTTATATGTTAAGTATCGACATAGACATATTGAGAAACAATTTACCCTATTTTTTTTATTCTTTTATTTGTTTACATTTTTAGATAAATGACTTAACTTATTGTTGTGTAAAATGTATTTCAATTTTTATTAGATATCTAAAGTAAAATGAATGTTAAGTATTAAAGCATTATTATATATTAAAAAAATAGTTTGAGTGGGTTGTTAATGGAATTGTAAAAATTGGTATTAGAGAGAACAATTATTTTTTATGAATAGTGTTGGTAGGTTTGGTTGTGAATGTCACAAAAATCATAATCCTTAAAATATATAGGTTATTTGAATATAAACAGTTATGAACAAATTAATTATATTATATATATACCAAAAAGAAATGTATATAGTACAAGTTATTTATGCACAACAATATATTACAAGTAAACTATGCATAAAAAGGTACAAGTTAGTTATGCATAAAAACAATATAAAGTGTACAAGTTACTCATGCATAAAATACAACAAAATCTTTTGTTAGTTTTTTCTTTACCTCCTAAATTTTTTATTTTTATAACTTTTACTCTCATCATAATATAATTGTATGTGCATGAAGTACAACACCTTTTGACTTTTGCCTTTATTCATTTTTACCTTTGATTTTATATCTTTTAACTACTGTCCTTTATCAAAGTTTTCGTTTTTAGTTTTTTGACACTAAACTTTTGGGTTTTAATGTTTCTATTAAACAAATTTCATACGTTTACATGTTTATCTTTAAACATTTGCTTTTCATTATTTTTATCAAGTTCGCTATATAAAATGTTTTCTAATATATAATAATTTCATCATCGTTACATTTTACATTCATATAATATTTAAAGCATAATAAATAACATCACCGTCATCAAATTATCATTATTGCATTAATATAGTTATTGGTTTTGTTCAATGCATTTATACATCATATACAACGTATTGTTTTTATACGTTATTTTTAGTTCTATTACTGTTTTGTTGCGTTTTCTTAAAATTTGGGTGCGAAAATTTTAAATAAATGTATTTGTATTATACTAATATTGTTATATATTTTTTGTATTGAAACTTTTGTTATATAAAAAACGTGTTCCATAAAGCAAATATAACGACTAAATATCTAAGTGATACGTTATTGACTAGAAAAACAAAAACATATTTTGCACACGTTAAAATTTATAGTATAGTTAGAATAGTCAATATCATTAACTCATTAGTAAGGTTTTTAACCTTATTATACTTATTTGGGTTTAAATTTCACTTTACAATTTTGTGGATATGAATTATTAAGGGATTTTAAGAAGGTTGGGTTCCATCTAGCAACAGCTCAGCAGCCATTGAACTGGGAACCAAGCCAGTTATCCATAAAGCCTCTTGTGGTACTGGAAATCTAGTGATCAACCATCCACTTATTTAATTTGTTTTTTATTAACGACGGAGTTGATTGTTTCACTAGGTGACAAAAATAATGCCAAATTTCTTTCATCAATCACACAAGATAATTGCTTCAACTACTTAAAGCACCAATTATTAAGACCGTTTTGAGATGGTTAATTTCCACAAGAACAAAGGGTAAGAACAGAGAGGTTTGGGCAACTTTCTGATATATAGGTTTATTCTTAATGCAATTCAATTTAAAGGATGAAAACAAATAGCTAATGTTAGCTAGGGAACATGACACAACAATAAAGAAAAGATGATCTGATCGAGTAGAGGCAGTAGTGGCGACGGTGAGTCTCTAAATAGATTTATACGTGCAACAACGATAAGCACAGGTAACTAATGTGCGTGAGGATCCGTCATGGACAACTCATTTAAGAGAAAGTGCTCATGAACAGAACATGATTATTACATTCTATGTGAAAAAGTTACAACATGAGTAGTATGCTTTTGTATGGACCATTCATCCATATTATTTCCTAATTAACATACATATATTTACAATAATCTTTTACATGGAAGTAAGTAATCATCCATATCCATATAGGAGAATTAATACTTAACGTTAATATATATTGGAATCATCCTGTGTAATAGGATGGCTAATACCATGTCTTCTAGTCGGAAAAACAACAAATAGGGCACTTGAAATGAGACCGACACCAATAGGAACAATATCCAAAAGCTCATGAGTTTCACGCCCCGGGGCCGGGTAAAAACAACTCACCACATTTCTATCCCTCAATGCCACTGCTCCAAATACAAAAACAGAAAGCACCGCGTGCGCCCAATCAATAAACTTTAACCGGTACTTTCTCAAATCAGGCATGTACGTGTTTTTTGGATCATAGTCTTCAAAGATCCACATCCCTTCGAAAGTTGCAAATCCATAGTAAATCCGACCATCGTTAGACTTAAAACTGTCGGTAAAGCAAATAAGAAAGCATGAGACCACCAAAAGGACAAGAAGGATGGCGGTTAATGAAGTATTTGTGGAGTTACATGAACCTTTATTAGTGAAGATGGGTGTAAGGAGTTGGAAGAGCATGAGGGTGCCTGTTGGGAGGAGTTTGGCTACATTGTCTGAGCTCGTTAGTGTCTTGGAGAGCTTGGATGGCAGTTGTTGTGGGCTGGGCAGTATTGGTTCGGTAGTGGTGTTGTCGTCGTTGTTCGTGGTAGTTCCCGGTTGTTTAGCTGTTAAAGACATGTTACCTTCATTTGACGGCATAAGAAACGATTAATTGACTATATGAAGGTGGTCTAGCTAGAGAAGCATATATATATATATAGTCTAAAAATTAAGGTTGCTACTAATATTCATAGTGTACGTGTGGGACTTGTAGTCTTGTATGTACCTAACAAATATATGTACTTAGGCATATAGTTTATTTAATTAAGTTAATTAAATTCATTTATACGTTTATTGTCATGAATATTAAATGGTGTATAGAAAGCAAAAATTTTGGCTGAGTATCTTTTTCTATGATTATTAAGTGGATTATGAAATTGACAATTAGTAGCGAGCCATTTTCTAGATAGGTTTATCGGATACATTGCTATGTAGGTTACTTGTGATTTAGACTTGTGCTTTTAAGTTATAACGCTTGAAGATGAATCATAATTAAGGGTTTAAGTTTTGGTTTCTTGGGTTGACATAATGTATTATTGTAATCTTTGTTTTCAGGTTCTCAGGTACACTTGAATTGATTGATAATGGGCTTGCAAGATGGATGGACTTGGGCTAAACTTATCTCTTAGAATATGGACTTTGGAGGGTCCATTTGCCTCAGATAGTAGGGCAACTACTCATATGCCTATATATAGTACATACTAACATGTCTTAGGGTATTGTAACATTGTAGATTTGTAGCCGACTATTTCTCTATCAATATTTAGATCTCCTCGTCAATCTTCTTTTACGAGTATTTTTGTTTAAGCTGTATAACCCATATTGTGATATTAATTTTAATTCGGTTTCTAAACCATTATTAACACCCACATATGTACATAATTATTTATCAATCGGTTTGTAATTATGATTATGGGATTGATTCTGCTAAATTTAACTGATAATTGAAATATTTTTATTATTATTATTATTATTATTATTATTATTATTATTATTATTATTATTATTATTATTTTTTAAATTAAAAACAACTTTTATTATTATTATTATTATTATTATTATTATTATTATTATTATTATTATTATTATTATTATTATAAAGTTGTTTTTTTTTTAATTTTCTTGCAATAATAAATTTTTACTAGGATATGGTTCAAGTATTTAATCACAAAACCCAAAACCATGGCGACAAAGTAGCTTCTCTTTTCTGTAGTGTATTATTGTATTTTACTAATAAGAATTGTTTGGTAAGGTGATTTTGTAGACTTTTAGGAGTTAAAAGTCCCAAGATTTTATAATTAAGTCTTTTAAAATGATAACGTTGTTTAAAATATGTAATATTTGAGATCAAAATTCTCAACACAAAAAATTCCTAAAAGCCCGAAAAGATTTTAAAATGAAAGCTTGTGCATATGGTTAAATTGAAGCCCAACTCTTAGGCTGGACGGAGCGCATAGGCAGCGAGTCGGTTTGAACACCGTCCCGTCTAACCGGTACTGGTAGGGTGGGGAGGGTTTTGTGGAGTGTGGTGCCGATTTCCCTACCTATTGTCTTTTGTCTTTTCTTTTTGCTTCTTTTGTCTTTTCTTTTTTTTTTCTTTCTTTTTTATTTTTTTATTTTTTATATGTTTAAATATAATAGAAAAGGGTGGGGAGAGGTGGGGAAGCGAAGGGTGGCGAGGTATTCTTTGCAATAGGGAGCGGACAGGTACCTATTAAAAAACCAGGGAGGGGAGGGGAGGAGTGGCGAGACACTCCCCCAGCCTTAGGCTATTTTCAAGCTCTGGCCAGACAATCTTTACTCAAAGTTTTTTTTTTTCCAAGCATATCCAAAATATATAGATAAAACATCCATGATAATTTGCAGCAGTACTAATGTTAGTAAAAATCAACATATTGAAAGCAACATAATCATATTTATCTGAGATTCATCAAACTTGTTTTAAAACGACGAGAAAAAGTTCCTGTAGCGGCGATGAGATAATAGGGTGATAGGTCATAAGAAAAGTTGTAATTGGGTACCTGTTAAAGTAATTGTTAAGCAAAAAATATATTATCGATCCAACTTTTTCTATTTTTTAAAATAAATTTTCAATATTTTTAAAGTTCAACGTTTAACTTTTTTAATACATAAAACGAATAACTGTCAAGATCAAATCATTAAAGGCAAATGTTAAATGAGTCGTTTTTAAGTTTTAGAGCTGAGAATTTTGAGCGCATTGAACCTGTTAAGACACGATTTGCTAGCCTTTACTAGTGATAGCCAAAGATCTTAGCCGTACGTTTTCCGTCCTCGGGTTTAAAAATTTGTCGAAAGTATATCGAATAACCACTCTAATGAAAGAGCATGAAATTTTAAAAACATCCATATAATTCTTATAGTTTATCGATGTATGGTTTTCGAGATAAAATATTTTGAATAAATTAGAGGAATAAAATATTTATGGATAAGAGAAAAAAAAATAAGTGATAGAGATTTTAAGAAAGAGTTGAAAATTTGAAAAGTTGAAAAAATTTAGATAAAATCAATGTAGTAGAGATAGAGATATAAATTTGTTACAATCATTTTTTTATCTTGGTTTTTCTGGTAAAATATTGCATTTGAATCGATGTCTCATTCACTGAAAAGAAAAAAAAAAGAAATACGAAAAGAGGGAAACATGATAAGGAAACAAGGGGATAATTATCTATTTAATCGATGCCATTTGGTACCTATTGAATCGTATTACATTTTTTTTTATCATGTGTAGTGTGTAGTTTAATGATCAGATGATCAAATTTTAGGCTTTTCCGAACTTCCCTCCCTTCGCCTTTCAGGTACCAAATGGGCTTGGAACAGTTTAATGCCCAGTTGTTCCTCTATGGAGTTTATTATAAGTCAACCAAGAGACAGATTGCTGAGAGGAAGACTACGCCAGAGCCGGGCGTATCTGGGAGGAGCTTCTCTAGACAAAATGTGAGTTTTGTTTCAAGCCACCATTTTGCTTATTCAATCCGAATAATACTTTTGTTAAAAATAGTGAAATTTCGCTTTCTATTATTGAATACAGTCTATTAGAATCGAACACAATGTTAGTGTTCTCCAATTGAAAAGAGTTGCATCCAATTATTGTTTTCTAGTCATTATGGTGCCCATTATAATGGGAATATGGGCGGGGGTTCCAGAGGTTAAGGATCTTTATGCGACAGCAAACAATGACATTACTCCAAAAGGGGCTGATCCAAAAATGAAAGAGGTTGACTGGAAACAAGGCAGATTTAGACTCGTGGCATTTTATGCCACTAGTGGCTATGTATTTGTGTTTCTTGCTAAGGTGTTAATGAGAGGGATTCTATTTCAGTGCTGCTTGTTTTGGGGAACGTGGTCTAAGTTTTTGATACTTTTGAAGTGTTATCATGAAGACCAAAAACACTGAAATATTTTATGGGGTGACTATCCCGGTCTCTAGCATGATAACTGGTGGCATAACCACTTGGAAGTTTTTTCATCTTAAAGAGATAAAACCCGATCCATTGATCAACGGGATTAGCCGTTTCTTGGAGAACGTCTTAGAGAAAGGTTTGTATTTAAGTTACAAACTAAACATTATTAAAGCATGCTTTCCTTATCATTAATATTGTTTTATACTTTCTGTTATAATGAATTTAGCACCTCAGCAGCCCCTATTGCCGATAACACAAAGAAGATCACATGAAGTTGAATTGACCACAAGGAGGACTACTTCTAATGAGGATGTCAACATTTTGGAGATAGTAAGGGGGATAAGTAGTGAAGAAGAAGTAGTCAGGTCGACAGAAGTTGTAATGATGGATGATAATATGCGTTTTTTATATGAGAATTTAAAACAACTAGTAAAACACGGATGCATCTTCTGCATTGGGTGGCTGTGCTACTATTGGGCTTTGGCAATATCTTCAGTGTGTTCAAAAGGACTCATGCGGTGAAAGGGGGGATGATTGCACTCACCTTCCTGGGTTCAGCTTTTCTTGCCATGTCGGTCTAACCCGGGACCGAACCGAACCGCCCGAGAGGGTTTCGGGCCGATCTTCGGTTCAGCTTTTCTTGCCATGTCGGTCTTCGGGTCAAGCCGGTCCGGTTCAGTCTGGTCCGGTCTTATGCCCGTGCTCATGCCTAATCTAATCATTAAACTACACACTACACATGATCGATCTATTATACTCAATTGAGCATATATATAAACAAGGTGAAAGTACCAAGTGCCTTGGGTTGTACATTTCTTTATTACATTTAATTAGCTGATCAAATTAGCTGTTCCAAGAGGCTCGGCAACTCTACCATTTAATTTGGAGAGATTTCTATAGCTATAAATAGTTTTATTGTTACATATGGTCTTTTATTTGTGAAAATTTTGTTACATTTACACGTACATGATCGATCGATGTGGTCTTTAAATTAACCACTATAACTAAATATGAGTTGCTAGGTAGTGATACAGACGATATATAATTTGAAAAAATTCTACTCGTATTACGTTGGACATGATAAACTAATTAATTAGCTAGCTGCTGAAAGTTTATACTTTCATATTTTACCAGCGATCAAATTGAGGATAAAACTCGAATTTGAGAATTATAAACAAGGGCAAGAGAATTATCTAATTAATTAGCTGCTCAATTAGAGAATTATAAAACTCTATATATACCGACATCATGATCATTTAATACATAAATATCACTAGGGTTGTACAAAGTCTCTGATGATGATTACAAGCTACTACGTATACATGGTGCCATCTCTATGGTGTCATTGCATCATATGGAATAAAACTTGGGTCATGATCGAAACGACACAACATCTGTATAAGAATGATATATAATAGTGAAAATATATATCACAACACGCATTATTAGACTAAAGGGAGTGGACCAAAAATTGGCCGACCCTCGCCCTCTCTCGCCCGACGTCGCCCCCCACACCACCCCCCTTCGCCGACTTCCCTTTTGCCCGACGCACAAAGCTCGCCCCTTTGTGCTCCAAAGTCAGCCAAAGTTGCCCCCCACACCACCCCCCTTGCCCGACTTCTCCTAAATCCACTTATTTTTACCTTTTTTACATACAACACCCCCTACCCCACATGCCACATGGCATAAGTCGTCCACCCCTTAAAAACCCACTCATTTTCACCTTTTTTGAGGGACAACTCTTTTTATCCCACATGCCACATGGCACAAGTCGCCCCCTCCTTCCCCCGACACCACTCTTCTTAGTCTTAGTGGGCATATAGAGCATGTATGATCACTTGAGTGCTTTATTGAAAGGAACCCATTACAATGTCAGTAGCAAAAGGTAGATGAGAACCCAAGCCATAAAAACACAAAGAAAACTTCTTAAGATACAAGTAAGTTGGGTGTACGTTTTTTATTTTGCAGATTGTTTAGATATATGGAGGTTTTATATTATTTTCTATTTCCAATTTTGTTTTTCATTATATTTGTAGGTCTGTTATTCTTTGTGATTGAGCTTAAAGACATCAATTCAGTATTATACTTTGAAAACCTAGTTTGATGGATATAAAAAAGACTATATATTGTTTTGTTTAATTTAAATCAAATTTGATGAATCACATATAATATATGATTACGCTGCTTACAATATTTGAAATATCCTAATGTTTTGTACTACTGCAAATTATAAGTGACTTTTTATTTATATATTGAATTATATGTTTAAAAATTAATACATTACTCGTATTATTTAAAAATCACCTCTTGAATTCAATTCTCAACACTGCACCAATATACAAATTGTAATGCATTGAGTTAGTGTTTGCTCTGTTGTCATTATTAAACACTACAACCAAAAGAATGAAGCTAATGCAAAACACTATACCTTATGCGTGTAGAAGAACTAGTCCCAGCGTTACATAAAAAAAAAAATAAAAAAAATAAAAAAAAGAAAGCATCTTTTACAACCAAACGCAACGAATTAGATCATCTTGAAGCAGAAAAAATGCCAATTTTCTATCATTTCCTAGAATTTTTAAACAAAAAACTCGAAAACATGTTTTTTTTCCCTAGTAGTTAGATGCTTAGCTTGTTTCAATTGGTGACAAAAATAATGCCAATTTTCTATCATCAATCATACAAGATAATTGCTTCAACTACTTAAATTAGTATGTAAATTGTAAAATAAATATATCCGAGTGAAAATTATACATTTCCTAATTTTTTTTGTTTAAAACTAGTTATATTTTAAAAATAGTTTCTGTTACACACCTTAAAGCGTAATCTCCCTTGCTAAACTACATCATTTTACAAACATATTTTCCGAGTTCACATATTTTTAGGATTTCAAACATTCATCTAAAAATTGAAACTTGCTACTTCAGAAGCCAAATCTATAGTTCGTTCTCGTACTATCATGAATCTGCAATCAATTGCTGTCAAGAATATTTGACAGATGATAAGAATTTGACTTCCTCTGAATCACCGGATTAAGTGATTCAGTCTAATACTTGAGGAATGTTGCGATAGCAGCACCGATGGAGCTCTTGCGAGAAGAATCATGATGGTGAGCCAATGAATGAGGCCTGTTCCATAACGACTTTGGATTCTCTGGAAATAAAGAGGCGCATAAATCCATAACAATTGGGTTATCATAACGCTCATGGAGGGTTTTCAACAATTTGGCTTTCGCACCTGCATCTAACAGCTCCTGTATACACAACACAAATAGTTGTTAGCTAACATGAACATATCATCAATTGTATAAATTTCAAATTTCTTAGTTTGAGAAGCCGGCAAGAAATTCACCAAAAACACACTATGTAATGAACCACTCTCCACTGTGCCTTTGTCCTTCAAGATAAGGAAAACTCTAGTGACGGCAATTTAACAGATTTACAAAAAGGTAAAATGGGTTGACGTATTCACTCTATGAACTCCATAAATTTTGTAATAGTTTATATGGATCAAATGGGTGGGCGTGGTCGGAACTGAATTTATATCGAATTAGTCTACAATATCAAATTAGTATCTTAATGACATGTTTTTTTCCAACTAAACACACTAACTGTTAATAATAGTCTTGGCCTCTTGGCAGGTCAATCTGACCCAACCGCTTTCAACTCATATTGAGAGAAATTCCCACTTAAACCACAAGGGTGATTGCCTGGTAATGGTGTAGTTTCTAAGAGTGAAAATACCTAGAGGTCCCAAATTCGAATCCTAGGAGCAAAAAAATATTACTCTCGTCGCAAAAAAAAAAAAGTGGGTCAGATACCTAGGTTAACAAAAAAAAAAAATCAAATTCTCTAACCCAAATCCATTGCCCAAGTCACTCATTTATCCACCTCTAGAATAAACACTCCTGTCTAGATCAAAAGGGAAAACAAGGGCAAGGAGCATATATAGGCTGCCACCACCAGGTTATTCTAGAAAACTATTTTAAAGCACCCAAGCTATTCATATAAAGAGTGTGAACCAAGTGCCCAATATAACTGCCCTAAGAAAAACAATTACCTTGGGCTTCTGATTTTCAACTATGGCAATTATATTTTCGCGCTGAATCTTTTCACCGCCATTATTCACATCGTTTTTGGTTGCATTGCCTGCTTCCATCATCTGTATGTCTTTGTTTTTCTCTGTCCCAGATTTATCATCTATCTGAGACTGTTCAGCTATAGAATTTTCTTTGTTGGTCTCAAATGGTTTCTCTGTTTCTTGTTGCTTACTTTGTGAAGTGCTTTGTAGCTCCTTTTCCAGCTTCACTTCCTCTCGCTTATCTTCCATTTCAGTATCTGCATCTTCATTTCGTGAATTGTCTGAACTGGATGATGTATCATCACCGTTAGGACTTTCCGCCGCTGATGTTCCCTAATAGAAATTCAAAACCATGAGACTAAGAACCTTCAACTTCAGTTATTTACTCACACCAAAAAAACTTATCCTGACATCAACACTAAAATACAGATAGCATTAAAGGGCGGATCCAATAAGTAGTTCTTTAATAGTTGATTAATAATCCTCTTACCCGGCCATACACAGACTAAAATCTAGTAATATTTTAACTCTAATGAGTCAAGCAGGTAAAGAATTTTCCAAACAAGAAAAGCAGTCATCTGTATCAAAAGTCGCCTAAAGCGTCTTCATAAGGCATAAATCTCCTAAATCACTTTTTAAAGTTAGAATAGAGTACACTACTAATGTAATAGAAGTGCATTTCGCATATTACCATGTCTATAACCTTAACTGTTCACTTGTTCAGTAACTAACTTGATTACCTCAAACTTGACCTCTTGGCCCAGACCATCACTTGTTTCAGTCCGGTCATCAGCAGGATTCATAATTTTCTCTCGCTCCTGCCTGCGCCGCACCATGATACATATAGCACATAAACAATCATCCTTGTGGCGCTTGAATCTGTGGAAAATTAAGAAAGAAGATCATTGATTTTGTTTTATATATATGCATCATATACTTACAAGTGAACAAAGCTTTACTAGGTTAATAACCGTTGAGATACAGACGCAAATCACAACCAAACATAATTTTCGCAAAAGCGAAGTATACCCATGACGTTTCTTCGACTTGTGTTTTAGATGCCCACTCTTGCTGGACGATTTCCCTTGACTAGATACATCCTTCAAGTCACCTGCCACAAAAGAAACCGAACACCAATGATTACTTATTGAAGGTCTATATGTGGTTGACAAATTACATGATTTGGAGGAACCCCGTGTCAATGTGATAAAAGTTACAAACTAATCTCGAGATAACACATCATAAAAGTGAAAGTAAAACAACCCATACAAAATGTTACCTTGCTGTGTATACAGTCCTGCAGCAGCCCAGTTTTTCATAAAATTCTTCTTCACACGTTTCATAAGCTCAAGAATGTAATCACCTTTATTATTGTACTTGTAGCAATTATCCCATATATACTGCACATCTTTATACACATCCTCTGAATTCTTATACTTAACACCACTTTCAAGGTTACTACGAATGGTCCCAAAATCCATAGGTGTTTTAATGACATCAAAATAATCCTGTGCCAAAAAGGAGAATATGAATTTCAATCTACTAATGAAAATTTCAGTATCTAAATACATCAACGGAAAAGTCAATACAGACCGGGATGCCAAGAGCGACAGGGTTCACTGGATTATTAAAAGGCTCCGCTGCATCCGTTTTCATGATCCTTGTAATCACCTACAACATGAACATTACGATACCATAGTGAGAAATTACATCCGTGTATACTGCAAACAGGTAATTGAAGATATCTATATAAAAGTACCTCAAGAGAAGCATTAAGTTCTTGCTTGTTGTATACAGAATCTCGAGAAAGTGACTCGGGCTCTTTCTGATGGGTTTCCTCAACCGGAGGCACCCCAACATTATTACAAGGACTCAAGGTTGAACCAAAACCCTTCGATGATTTGATTTTTATGCTTCCAGTCTTTTTCGGTTGTGTTGTTGAAGCACCTTCGTTGCCAACCGGTACCGAGTTGGCAATATCTTCTACTTTCGCAACAGCTACTTGTTTCTCTTGACTAATATGTTGGCTACTTTTATCAGCATCACTATGTGTAATTGCATCTGATGAAGTGACCTGAGGTTCTACTGGTTTTGAAGATTTGATCTTGACTTTAAGCCTATTGTAAACTTTTCCTAAAGGCTTAATGGTAACCTCAGTTGAAGTGACAGCTGCAGGTTTTTCAGGTTGAGCAGTTTCTGTTGATGGGGTTTCGATACTCATTTTCGAGTTTGTCACATTCTCATCTTTCTCAACATCACCTTCACTGGATACATCATCGTCACTTATATTATCAATGCTTGGATCGGCATCTGATATTCCCACGTTAGAGGTATTTTGAGATTTTCCCTTCCTTCCACGTTTACGCTTCATGTTTACTGCTTCTAAAACTGAGTACTCAATAAGTGTTGAACTGTTACATAGGATACCACAAAATGTTATATAAAGTAAGTCTCTTTTTTTAATAAAATGTTAGCTAATACTTAATATGACTTCCTTTGAAGTTAAAAATCCAAGACCATTGGGTTGCCTTAAATCAAAATAGCAATTCATGGAGGATAATACCGATTAGTTTATAAATATATACTGCTTATTGTTACTGGTTTCCTTTCTTAGCTTGGGTAATATTTTACAGATTTCCCATGACAGGTAGTGTAGCTTATGTCAGGAACATATGATGCATATGATGACCATACATAAGACATCCATATTCTTTTACACTTCTATTCTTTAATTAGTACTTTATTCTTCATAGTTCATAGTATGTTTTTGAAAGAGGGCGAAACATAAATCAATGGGCTTTCTGGATGGTTTTTGACATTCAATACAGCCAAAACAAAACAAAACAAAAGAATTTTCTCCAATACCCATTTTCAGCTTAAAAGCAAGAATCATTATGTGATATCGGCCTAAAATAATCCGCTTTGGATAATCAGTGTCATACAACCGCAACAAAACCGATTAACGAAAGGTAAAACAAAACAAGTGAATCACCAATTGGTCATACTTTCATTCCTACATCACATAAAGATTCTTGCTCTTCTTCCCAATAATGTTCTTCATTAAACACCATGGTTGTAAATCTCAGTTATCTCGGCCGATATATCCCCGATATATCGCTTATCGGTGGTCGACCGAGACGATATCGAAAAGCGATATTTACAACCTTGTTAAACACTAAACAGAATCAAAACTTTCCAAAACTTTAAACCAACCAATTATCTCTACATATATGCTCAATATATCAACACTACGGTGCTCATATTGCCTTAAGTACTTACTTCATCACGGTAAAAGCATGTATTTTTCTATTCGGGTATTGGCCACAGTACTGAATCATATGCTTTTCTGGGTGTAAAAAAGGTCATTATCATAAAATAAAACACTATAACCCATTTCTACACATAAAAGGCGGAACCTTTATGCGATACGAGCATAAAAAACATGGCTTCCGAGTTTGGACAATCAGTTCACTGAACCCCAACAAAACCGATTAATCAAAGTATAACAATACAACCCAATTATCCATTTGACATACTAAAACTTCCCAAAAATCGAACCAACCAATTTATTAATATCATCATGTATATAAATATATACATATACATACACAATTTTATACATGTATCATGTTTAAATCATATTATAAACAAATTTCAGCCCGAATCGGTCTCTCCACCCTCGGATTAGGTATTGTTGTTGCAGTCTAAATAATTCTAATATCAAAAACACAAAAAACCCAAAATGGGTCTTCAAGATTTTATAAAAAGATCAAAACTTTAAAACAAATCATATAATAAAACACAACCAAAATCAAGAAAAACAGAAACCCTAGAAACAGATATAAACAATTAGACAGCTAACTGGAAGAAAATATCACCTGTGAGAAGAGTGTGAGCGGGTAAGTGACGTTAAACTTATATCTGTTTTTGAATTTGAATTCTGAAGGCGAAACAATGAATTTGATTTTTAGTTTTTTTTTTTTAATTTTTCTACTATTTCTTTTTATTTTTTTTGTATATTTTGTGGAGGAGGATAAAAAGGATACGAATGGAAGGGGTTGAATGAAAAAGTTTTAATATGAGAAAAAATGGGCTAAGAGAGGTCCCCGGACTTTACTAGACCATATTTATGGGCTAATATTTTTTGATCCTATTTGACAAGTTATCTTTGCTTCTTTTAATTTTCTTTTAATAGCTTAAGATAATATTTTATTTGACTATTTATAAATAAGATAATCACAAATTCACAATTCTTATCTTGAATTATGTAACAAACTATCTCTCCTTTTCTTTTTTTTTTCAACTTTCAGTCTTTATTTTTTCACTAATTAAATATTTATACTTGATATACCTAAAATACCTTTTATAAAATTCTTTGCAACATATATATATATATATATATATATATATCGGTCCTTAAAAATACTACACTACCCTCATTTACATCAATTAATTTTTCTGTCACTTTCATCGCCGTCACCCGCCACCACCCTCATTAAATATTGCGGATACTCGTCTAGTTTAACTTAAAAATAACCTTGTTCATCCATTTACTATACAAATGAGCATGATTGAAGTTGGAGACAAACACATCATCAAACATCCGTTTGTCAAATCATCAATTGTTCATTAACTATCAACAAATGGCATTATCCGTTTGGCAACAATTTAATGTATGTTATGTAGTTTTACTACATTATTATGGCCTTTCGATGTTGCAAAAGATGTCTTAAAAACCATACCCATCATTTAGATACTTCCGTTGGTATTTATCGACAAATTGTGTTTTATAAATTAATATCACCCCTTTTTTATAACCCTGTATGAATCACATCAAACATTAAAATATATCAAATCCATCATAAAAAGAGTTATAGAGCTCATTATAACGTCTAGTTAGCTGATAATGCAAAAAAGAAAAAAACAAAGTTGAAAGTGGTGCTAAAAAAGAAAAAATTTACAACTTTTGACAAACTTATGATTTAATTTGGTGTACCCGTATTATGTGAAAGGGTTGGACTAGTGAAATAATGGGCCAAGTTTAAGATTAATAGAGATCTTGGACCATATTAGTTATGGTCCATTGTTTATGAAGCTTATAATAAGTGTGAAGTGTGAATGTTTTTTGCGTTTTATTAACGGCACATTTGAGCTTAACAGGAGTCTTTTCATAATTTTATAGGAAATTTCTAAAAGTATTTTTGCTAATATGAACCCAATTATTCTCAGTCTCAAACTTCCCCATATATCAACATCTATCGATGTCTTTAGAATCACATATCTTAAATCCTCAAAATTTTCACAATCTTATATATATATATACACACACTAGGTCTTTTACCCGCACGATGTGCGGCTGTTTAAAAAAGTTGTTCATGTTCTTTAGTTATATGAGTATAAATAACAATTTGTAACAATTATAACTTGTATTTTAAGCAGGCATATACAAATCTATATTTATCGGTAATGGAAATATTTATATATAATGAAATATATAAATCCAAAATATAACTGTTATTATTTAACTATTAATTGGTCGATTATAAGTTATACCAGCCTTTTAGGACACTAATGTGTTATCATCAAATATTCATATTTAATACCACATATTATACTTCATGCAATGTTAATAAACATTAAATTAAATTAAGTGTAATGTAAGGTAAGACCATAACAACTACTCGTATTATTTTTGCAAACTGATATGTAATCCATTAGAATTTTATCACATTCATTCAAAATAAAATACTTTAGTAGAATTTAAGTCATCAAATAATGAAATTCGTAAAAGATGAAAAGCTTTAAAGACAAACCAAATTAAAATTACAATTAGATTATAAAAAACAAATCTATTATTCAAATTTAGGTTAAATTCAAAATGTCTTTATGTTTATTTTTTCAAAAAAGTAAAATCACCTTATAGTAATTTAAAACTCAAAATCACTTGCAAAAGCAAATAGTATAAAAATGGTGACATGGGTATAGAAAGTTTATGTCAATCAAGATTAAATCAGAATGCTAACACAACAACATTTATCTAAAAAAGAAATTGTTCATATTGAGATAAAAATAACCAAATACATGACATCTAGAAAGGTAAAACTCGAGTTCACAAATAGAAGCGTTATTACAAAGCTGAAATGAGAAATAAAAAAATCATACAGATGTTGATAGGAGAAAAAACCAACTTAGATGATGATGAGGATGATGAATAAGGTATAGAAAAAGAATCAAAAATAAATAAAAACGGAATTTGCATATTTCATACGAAACTTCAAAAGTGTGTTTCTTTGAGTAGCTAATATCACATTCATAGATATATGATTAATATTAGATTAATACTAAAATAATTAGAGGAGGGAAACAAAATATTTGCCAAAGAAAACAAATATCTCACGTTAAATAATATCTTGGATTTTTAGTTTTATTTCATTTTTTTACATAATTAAATTATTGGCAAAAAATTATAAAAATGCCACATAGGATTAAGGCTTATGTGTCGATATTATAAAATAGGTTTGAGTTGTAGGACCTCTAGGATCATTCGGATTCCTACTGTTTTAATAAGTATATATATATATATAAGTTCATTTTTTTTTAAAAATATATAGTTTATTTTTGAAAAAAATATGGAGTTGACACATAGGATAAAATCCTATGTGGCATTTTTTCAATATAGTTTTAGATTTCAAGAGAGCTTTAAAAAGCTTGGTTAACTACTTTTTTATAAGAGTTATAGATATATATTATATATATAGTTATATACTATAAGATAGTTGAACTAATAACTTATTAACTAATCTAATTGCTCAATTTCATCAAATTGACTCTCGCTTATATATATATATATATTAGTATTTATATTAAGTTGTAGAAAAAGTCTCATTAATTTACATTTTTTTTGTTTTCCATCAATAATTTACACTTTTTAACTCTGAATACTTAATTTATATTTATATTAAGTTGTAGAAAAAGTCTCATTAATTTATATTTATTTTTAACCCTGAAATATTGTTTACAAAAAAATTTTCAAACCTAATGACTTATTAACAAATATTTGATTAGATTTTTATAAATTATAAATATTAATATCTACTTTAATATTTAATCTAAACACAATTTGAACTCTAGATACATATCTCAAACATAATAACAGATGACGATATACAACATCCTTATCCTAAACACAATAGGAATCACTGAACATGGGACGATCACAGAAGAAATCACAATTTACAACAGAAGGTTACCTGAATACTAAATCCAAATCAATATGAACTCCATTCAAGATTCATTCTATCTCTCAATCAAAAAGATACATATTTTTCTCCTTTTTTATATATTAGTTTTGCGTATTAATGTTTGAAGTTACAATTGTCATTCAAATCAAGAGTCCTACCTGTTATCAAAGAATATGAAAACAATCATAATTGTTATCTAATTATCATAGGACAAGTGATTAAAAATAAACATATGCGTGTTATGGGTTCGCATCATGATCAAGTAAATATACTTGAATGTCAAGTACAAGATCACAAGTATGTTTATATTTTAATTCTTAACTATCTTTCATAATAATATCACATTACGAGTACAACTGGTTTCAAAAAATTCTATTGAAGAGAAATTATTATAGCATGTGTCTTGTGGAATGACTACGACAAACAATTTCATTAATATGTCTCAGCTAATTATGACAGTGTCGAACCTGTGATTATTGTACTACAACTTGCAAAGTATAACACTTAGAACCGTATATTTTCAAAATTATAAGATTTAATAACTTAAATGTATGAAGATCTAATATTAATAATATCGTAAACCCGTGTTCAGTGTTGTACACGGGTCTAAAATCTAGCTAATATGTAAAAGGCAAGCTATATATGATTACAAGAAACTAACCGAGCAAAATAACATGTCCACCAAATAAGAGGCACTACCATGTAAATTTTCATCCCAAACCATGCCAAAAGTATTTCATGAAAATACTTTCACACTTAGTCGAGTAATAAATGACTGGCCCGACACATCAGGCCTGAAAGCCATAAACATTTCCTAGACCATCCCCAAAGTTTTCAGCTAATCATGAGGGGCGAGGCTGATAGGTGATTGACTGGAGGAGATACTGAGACCTCCCGCGCCAAACACAGTAGACACTAATCTATATATTATTTGCATTGTATTTGTTTGGCCTTTGACTGTGTAGGCCAAGACCATGACCCATATGACACCCCTGTAGTGTATATAATGGTAGGTAAAAAAACTTAACAATTCAAGTGGTCAACTAATTCCAATCTCTTACAATATATCAATCACAATAACTGTTTTTATAACATCTATTATAATAGAACATACTACTAGTACTGATGTGCAATTGTGCATTAGTCTCATTTAAAGCATATAAATTAGGAATAAATACATTGGCATGCATATAAACAAAAAGAATACACATCAAGATTGCAAGGTTTTCTCTTATATCTACCCAAAGTACACCCTCTATAACCAACTACATTTACTAAATTACCCTCAACTTTTATGTTCTAATTCATGAAGGAGCACATCAGAGAAACTTGATGACTTTGTGCACATATCATGTTTTTTAAACAAAAAACCCAAGCCAATTTTGGAAAGTTAAAAACAAAAACCAACAAAACTGCAACTTACTAAACCAAAAGATCTTGTCCAAGCTTTGGGTAAGTTATATCTTTTTCAAGTTTTTTCGGCTGAAGAAAAACAACATTAGACGACTACGTTTGATTCTCTGGCAACTCTCGTGGGAACTCTGAAAGCATTTGAACAACCTCTCTCATCGTCGGTCTTTCAACGCTATTTTCTTGAATACACAACATAGCAATGAACAACAAATGTGTCGCTTCATCTTGAGGAACATTAACGAGCCTTGGGTCGATAATGCAACTCACTTCCTCTTTACGACACCTAGTCGACGCCCTAGCCCACTGTACAATATCTACACCATCACCAAATCCACCCACTGGACGTCTCCCCGTTATCAACTCAAGAAGCACGACTCCAAAGCTGTACACGTCACTCTTTTCGTCCACTCGTAACGTATAAGCATATTCTGCAAAACCATCCACAAAAATTGATAAATACCAAAACTTACCAAACACATATGTTAAAAATGACAAACCAATAGATACAAAAAAAAAGTTGCAAAAGCATATATCAAAGTAGTAACACAACATATAAAAAGACCAAAAAAACATGTAAAATACGTGGAATATGATGTGGATATAAGTCAGCTTTCACAACAAACGAAACTATATATGAATAGAAACATGGATCTGTTATCAGATTTTGTTGTGTTGAGTTGCGGTCTGTGTCAGATTTTGACCACGGTGGGATCCCACCGTCCATTTTTATTTTTTTTTACTCTCTGCCAGTGCGTGCTTCGGTGTGGTTACCCATAAAATTCTCTTCCCATGTACTACCTAGCTACAAATAATCCTACGTCTCTCTATTTCTTTCTTTCTTTCTTTCATTTCTGTAGCTTAAATCACGGGTGTTGTTTATCATATGACACATCATTTTCATTTTTCAGACAAGTATGTCCTATACAATCACTACAACCTTAAAACTCTTCTATACAAATATAAAATGTACTTAAATCATTTAGTGTTTGAAATTACATTTAAAAATCAGATTCTACTTTCTTTTAAACATGGGTCTTGTAAAAACACCAGCTTTTTCAAAATTACCCGTTTTTTCTCTAGTTAAACATAGAAATTTTTTTCTTTTCTTTTCTTGTATGCATACACGATAATCAGATAATTCATTGAAAATGTAATTTCAAAGACTAATTAATTGATTCAAAGTATATAAGTGTACTAGTTAAGAAATGAAATATGTAACGTACCAGGAGCAATGTAACCATATGAGCCCGCGATTGCGGACATGCATTCGGATGCACCACCATCCATTAGGTACTTTGCGAGCCCGAAATCTGCTACGTGCGCTTCGTAGCTCGAGTTAAGTAAAATGTTGTTAGATTTTACGTCTCGATGGACTATTAAAGGTGAACAATCATGATGAAGGTAACATAAGCCGCGAGCAGCCTCTATCGATATTTTGTACCTTAAATTCCATCCAAGGATTCCGCTTTTAAGTTTCGCGTGTAAGGCCTCTCCTAAGCTACCATTTCTCATGTACTCGTACACGAGAAGGTTCGTGTCTTTGTTTGAGCAAAATGCTAAAAGTCTAACGATGTTTCTGTGTCGAATGTTTCCTAGTGTTCTGATTTCGGCTCTAAATCCATGGTCATGGCTTGTGTTGCCAAAACCAAGTAGCTTTTTAACTGCAATTTCGGTCCCATTTGGCATTTTACCATGGTAAACAATTCCAGCTCCACCTCGTCCTATCACGTTACCGTCTTTGATGCATTCAAGAACGTCGGATATTGTAAAATCGAGCTTTTGAAAAGATGTCATCTTCCATCTATCTGAACTAGATTTCCTAAATGTCTTGGCCTTAAACATAGCTGCAGCCGCGAATACTAGAGAACAAATTAGAAGGCCCAAAGCGAATAGTAACTTAAACTTTGCTGGCTTTTTGTTAGCAGAATCAATGATATTGCTAACATTACATGGATTGTTCAGTATTTGGCCACAAAGTTGAGGGTTACCCGCAAAGGAAGACGCGTTAAAGAACGAAAATTGACCAGATTCGGGTAGTTTACCCGAGAGATCATTGAACGAAAAATCAGCAATTGTGAGACTCTTCATGGTTCCGATGGACTTAGGGATGGAATTGTTTAAATGATTTCTTGAAACATTCAAGTAGTTTAAAATTCGTGCATCTGAAATTTCAAGAGGGATTGAGCCAGAAAGATTATTCTGGCTCAAGTCAAGGTAGGTGAGATGGACACAGTTTCCAATATCAGGTGGGATTTCCCCAGACAGGGAATTCCCACTTAAGTCGAGCTTTAATACTTCGTGAAGCTCACCAATAGTTGTCGGAATTGGACCAGAAAATCTATTTCCGGCGACTAAAAGTATTTGGAGGGAAGAAAAGTTTGAAATGGATGAGGGTAAAGAACCCGAAAGCTGATTATTTGATAAGTTAAGCTGAGTTAACTTGACCGGTCTTGAAGAAGGATTTCTATTATCAGAAATGTTACCCGAAAGATAGTTGTTTTGCAGCTCGAGTAAATTCAATTCGGGCATGTAGATCATTCCATCAGGAATGCTACCATTTAAGTAATTCTCCCCTAATCTCACTCTAACAAGACTCGAACACGAACCCAAATCTTCTGGAATAGACCCAAACAAAAAGTTTTTCAAAAGAATCAAGATTCTTAACTGATTAGAAGCACAAAGATCACTAGGAATCGTACCAGTGAGCTTATTAGACGACAAATCGAGCTCACGAAGATTCTTATTCCTACCAAGATTCTCTGGAATCACACCAGTGAAGTTGTTACTCCAAAGACCAAGAGTTTCCAAATCCGGAAACTCGGCAACAAAATCCGGAATCGACCCATGTAACCTGTTCATGAAAAGATTCAAAAGTTTAAGACTTTTAAGATTTTCTATCTCATTTGGGATTTGGCCCGAAAGTGCATTGGCAGAGAGGTCTAGGTATATTAAGCTTGTTAGATTCCCAAGTTGTTTTGGAATTGGTCCTGAAAGGAGATTGATATGAAGATATATAGTGTCAATGGAATGTAAGTTTCCGAGTTCCGGAGGAATTGGCCCATCTAGCTCACATGAAGAAAGATCCATGTGAACTAGATTGACCAGTTTTCCGAACTCTTTTGGAATCCCACCTTCAAACACATTGTAATAGCCCATGTAAATCTCTTTCAAATTTGTTAGATTACCCAATTCCGCCGGAATCCTTCCATGTAGATCATTTCCAGCAAGTGACAAGTATTCCAATGTTACCATTTTTCCATAGCTTTCCGGGATTTTACCATAAAAGTAATTCCCACCCAAATCCAAGTATTTGAGTTTCTTGAGGCTTGTGATTCCCATAGGCAGGGGAAATGAAAAATTATTGTTGTAAACATCAAGAACTTCTAAATTTGGCAAGGTTAAGTAATGCCAATCTAGCCCACCACTAAATGCGTTATTTGATATGTTTAAAAACCGGAGAGATGTTAAGTTGGAGAGACTGAATTCTCCTGTGAAGTTGTTTCCGTCTAGGGACAGCTCGGTGAGACGGTCTAGAGACGAAAAAACAGGGGAAACAGAGCCATGGATTCTCATATTTGACAAGTTTAGTGAAATAACTCGGTTTTGAAAGCATTTAATTCCAGCCCATGAACAAACAGAAGTAGGGTTTGAAGAATTCCAAGTGTTTAAAGCAAAAGGAATGGAATCAAAGCCTTGTTTGAGAGTGACTAAGGCATGAAAATCAGTGGAAATAGAGGAAGGAATTGAGAAACATAGTGTTGTGATTATGACAAACAAAGACAACATTTTTGGTTGGTTTTTGTTTTTTGTTGGTTTGATTTTTTTAAGGGGAATCAGTTTGGATGGATTTGTAGAAGAAACAAAAGGATTTATGAGTTGGAGTAGAAATGGGATTCTTGAAAAAGATTGGAAAAGTGAAAGGAATCTGAAAAACTTGAGGACTCAAAGAATCAAACATCTTCAAAGAGAGTCTTGAAATTCAAGGAAGAAGCTAAACCCTTGCTTTTTCTCTCTTTATTTCTTTTCTAGCCAAAAGTGGTGAGAAATGAAAAATAAAGGAATGGAATTGGTAATTCCTGTGTCTATCACTACCTTCTTTAGACAAAGGTGAATTAAGAGAGAGGAAAGGGAAATAAAACAACCGTTGAATAACAGAAATCTAAAGTGATTTTAGAGGTAATTCTAACTTGTTTATCCAAGAGCATATATATAATATCCATATACAACTAGTACATTATTCTATATTAGTAGTATATGATGTATCAAAAGTTGTACACTTGTTTGGATTTTGGTAGGTTTGGCACTAGAGAGATATGAGATTTTGAGATTAGGAGAAAAGATAAAGTTGGTTCACTATATCTTTACACTTTAAAGTGACAAAAATACCCTTTAGCTTTAATCAAATGGTACCCATCTTTACTTTGAATGAGAGTAGGCTAGAGAAGAGGTGATGAAACATGCACTTTGTGTCATGTAGAATGGATGAATAATCACTTTTTATGTCATGATTGATGATGATGATCATGTATTCATATCTAGTGACTCACATAGATAATATACATAATGTAAAAGTGTATTTCAAGGTTTGATCACCAATGATGATGGCTCGTATGAAATATGTGTCATTTGGCCATGTTTGTCTCAACTAATCATTTCAACATACTAGTTCCTAAATTAAACAACTTTTTGTTACAATAATATTAAGATTTAGCATCACTGATGTCTTCTTAGCTAGGCTTGTTCAAATCCCTATAGTTTTTTTATTCTAAAGCTTTTTTATATAGATACACTATAATATAAAGTTTAAGCTATAAGGTTAGCTTTGATAAGATTAGACATTTGTATTTTTTTTAAGGGTATTAGGATACTTTGTGTGAAATGTTTTTTTTAGGTATGTTAAACATAATAAACACTTGATTTTAATAAATAAACATATATTGATATATATAAATTTCTTTATTTTTATGCAGATAAATACTTCTGAATAAACAATTCAGATGTTTTATTTATAAACTTTAGTCACATAGTCGAGTAGATCATATGGCCAGAGAACCTTGAATCGGTTGCATTAGATACCATAGTATCTTTTAAACGATTATGATATTGTCATATTACGCAAAGTGCGCAACGTATCTTTTTAAGATCCTTTTAATTATTAAAAACGATCTTACTCTTTATTTTTGTCAACGCATCTTTCTCTTTAGCGCTCAACTAATCATTAAAACGACGTTATTCCAAACTTATTTAAGTATCTTTATCGAGTATTCGAGTCCTCGAGCAATTATGAAGGGCGATCTCTTTTCCATTTTCTTGATGTACCTTTGTGTGAGCCCTAACTAATTATGAACGACAATGATATTCCATTTTCTTTTAAGTATATATATTCCGCCTGTCCCAAATAAATTTTGAAGTACGATCATAGAAATAAAAGTTTATATATACATTTAGTCCTAAAGAATTGTTGCATGGCCTAAAAAAGCAAAGTACAACCTCGAAGCATGTTTTGATGTTTGTTTATACATTGCACATGTAACCCAACTAATTAATTGGCTATAGAGACAGAAATTTGGGAATTTATATGTGATAGTTTTTTTAATGTATAGAAGAACCTGAATATATTAATGGGTGTTACTTTTTAAATAGATTTGGTAATCTTTTCTGAAATCTATATTTTTATAAAAATCAGTTACGGCATAATTATTTTAAAATGTTGTGCTAAAATAAGCATTAGACACCTTCATTAAAATGCATTAAATAGTTAAATATTTATTATAAAATTTAAGTATCGACTTTTAATTTGAAAATATATAACTTTTTATACGTGTTAACTGAAGCTTAATTAAGGGGTTCATTTAACATTTTTTTATTTTGTATTGGTTAAGTCACTATAACATGTAGGCCATTTACGGATAGATAAAAAGAAAAATTGCGTTAATATCTTTAACTAAGCCTTATATCTTTCTTCTTTTAAACAATGTAAAATTTGACTGATTAAGTACTATCACAACATATGGTGATCGATAAACTTAGGGGTGTAAGTGAAACGAGACTCTTTATCAAACGCGACTCAGTTTAATACTTCAATTCACAATGCCGCTCTTGTAAAATTCGCAAGCATATATATCAACAACATTTTTCTCACATCTTGATTTATTTGTAACTTAACGTTTGTTATTTTTTTTTTTCATGAATTAATTTGACATGCAAATACATCATACATCCATATTCGTAACTACAAGTATTAATAAATCACCATATCGATCTTTCCAAGGAAATTGAAATCGATGCAATAATCTAGTATATTGTTAGCCATTTGGAAAAAGAAAACGTACATATACTATATATTATATTGTTTAAAGTTATTTGTATGTAGTAATTTTATACGATTGTAGAAAAGAAAGATTGTTGGGGCTTGGAATGATGTGGTGACAGTGGAAGTGTGTGTAAGAAGTGAAAAAAGATGATTATAATTCATTTATCATTACAATGTTTTTTTTCCACCTTCATTTCATGCTCTGCAAAAGATCAACTGCATGGAATCAAGCAACCCTTTCCTCTTTCTTTTTCTTTCTTTCTCTATCCATATATGTCTTCCTCTTTGAGTGAAAACATACACACATTGGTGAGAGTGTGAGTGTGGCTGTGGACGGGACCAAGGGTGTACGTTGTTTATTTGGAAGATGATGGAATAGTCTAAAAGAGAGGACTGAAAAGCAAAAGAAAGATTTCATCTTCCACTTACTAAAAGAAAAAGGAAAAGAAAACCTCCCATCCACTCTTTTTCACATGGAAAAGAGTGCTCTTGTATTTATGCTTATTATACAAATCTTATTAATTACAGTATCATTTAATCAGTTTCTATATTAGTAATTAATAGTCCGGTGGTCATAAAGTTTTTTACTAATTATTAATTAGTGTTTTTTTTTTTTTTTGGGAATGAGAGTTTGAATTCTATCACAACATGCAAATTTGGTAAGAGGCATTAGTTACGTTATACCTACTAAGACTGGGAGAACAAACTTTAGTAGAACAAACTTTATAGGATGTAGCCATCAAGGAATCGAACTTGAGGTGATCACACCAAAATAAAGGGTGTTAAGCTATTAGCCAGTTATCTTTTATACTTTTTAAAAAAATAATCAAATAGTGTTTGTACAATAATTAGTTTATGTGAAATTGAAATAAAATACACATAATTAATCACTCAAAGTTTACAAGATTTAACATTTATACTTTTGAAGAATTTTGCAAGGAAGTTTTTCTTATAGAACACATTATGTATTTGACTCACTAGAGCTGTCAAATGAATGATATATAGGCATATAGTTTAAGGAATGATTGATCGGATGTGATCATTAACTGAAAACTTGGACCACTCCTATAGTCCTATGTAAGCAATAAAGGTTAAGTTATATTAGGACCTCATAATCATGGATTAACAAGCTCTTTTAAAAATAAAAAAGTTTAGAAAAAAAAAAAGAACCTTATAGTGAATACCATGAAATAAGTTTAAAAAGAAGTAGAAAATACGATTTTGAGAAAAGCAGGAATTTTAATTGTAGGGTAGAAGCCCATGACTATGAGAAAAGAGAACTTCGTAAAAGCCATGCATGGAAAAGCGTGCTCTTGTATTGATTTGAACCTCCAAACTCTTCTTTATTTTCTTGCTTTCATTGTATGATCTGTCTTGTCTACGCTTTCATGCACACTTCACTTGATGTTAAAAAAAAAAAAAAAACCACTACACTACACTTCACTTTTTAATACATAAAATAGTTTTATGTATTTGGCATCTTATTCCATATGTCTAAAAGAAGTATATAATGAAAGAGTATATAGCTTTTTTCACGATAAGAAAAGAAAGAGGGTTAATAATCAACCTAAAAATCAGCCTAAATAGCTTTATCATTTAACATTTATAATTTATTTATTCTTTTTTCAAAATCTTTCCCTTTAATTATGTCAAATGTTATCACAATGTTATTAGGTTTATTAATCATTTTCATTTTCACGATAATAAAAGTATGGGATTATCGTTAGCTAGGGAACTAACATTAATCTTTTGCAAAATGAGGCTTAATTGAATTAATTAAGAAGCTACCGATGGGTGGGTGTGGGGTAAGAGGAGTGATTATGCATCTTGGGATTAGAGGTGTCCCTATTCATGTTTCAGGGGTGTGGGGAGGGGTCCCTTTTGAAGGGTCACTGTCGCTGGCTTCGTCCCATATTTATGTCCAGATAGTAAACAACGTACCTACATAATTAATGGGCTTCATTCTACTTCCAAAGTCAAAGCATCTCCAACAACATTTCATTTCATTCATTTCATATCTTTCATAAATTTTCTGACTTTAGAATATATATTTTTTTTAAAGGTAACAATGTAGAGAGATTAAATACAATATTTTTTAACCGTGTTCGTACTACGTACAAAACAACGCCAACGAGTAGTGTCCTATTTTAACGCTTTAGAAAGAACGAATTGCCTTGTCAAGACTGAGTAAAACTCTATCATGCTTTACTCTAAGGCAAACCCCGAGTTGAATTTGTACTTCAAAATATCTAATTTCCCAATTTTCTGAACGGAGACAATTTTATTAAGATAATTAGAGAACATTAATTATATATATATATATGCTTTGATTTGATTTGATTTGATTTGATTTGATGGTGTTGAAGAAGATGAAAGAATTTTTTGCTACATCTAGATTATGAAAAGGTATAAAGAGAATTAAATTACATAAAAAAATTACTAGATGATAGTGTTGTTGATGCATTTTTGTGTAGTAACACCGGATATTTTTTTTTTTGAATTGTGTTATCTTGTTTACAAATTAAAATCATAATTCGACTATATATCTACCAATATAATAAAACAGACTTGTGATATTTCTTTATCGACATGTGTCGTGATATTTAAAAGACATGTGTCATTCTTGATTTAAGAAAATTGGAATTCTTAATTTATTTATAGTTACCATATAAGTTATTAAAGTATTATTATTATTATTAGTTAGATCATACCATCTATACTCCCTATTAAAAATTATCTTACTCTTTGTTGAAAGTTTACACTATTTGAGACATGCGATATTACTTTTTTGCTCTTGCTTCACTCCTTCTCTTTGTCTCTAATCTCCATCTCTTTCTCCAACAATCTGAATCTCTAATCTCCCAATAAATAATTACCCATTAATAATAAATATTATCCAATATCTTTCATCTCCTAATAAATATTTCTTGGGGTAAACACGACCTCCTGCTCACTCTTCAAAATTGAAATGATTTCCATTTCTTATGCTTTCAAATTTAAATCTATCATCAGATCTTCAAGATTTTAATTTCAAAAACTATTTTCAGATTTATTCCTCATCATTTTGTGGTTTTAGTGTTAATAATTTGTTGATGCATCAACATTGGTTTGATAAGCTTCTGCATTTATTTGTACAGATAGTAATTTTTGTTTAACGTGTTAAAATACATTTATTTCTGCATTGTTTGGCCGTACTTTATTGATTGCCCATTTATACCATTTTCGGTAATCACGACATTGGATGCCCTATCAATGGTATCCGCCGCAACGCGCGGGTACCATGCTCGTATAATATTATAGTTATATAATCCAAATATAACACTTATCATAATTACATAACATAACTTTCGTTACTTTTGTTTTAGGATATGTGAATTCATAGGTTTTCAATTAATGACCATTTTAATAATACGAGTATAATAGAGCAAATAATAATTAATCAATACAATATATAACAACGATTAACTTTTTTTTATATAAACTATTAACTAATTATTCAAATTCATATCCATATTATTTATATTAGATGTTAACTAATGACTATTAACAATAAAGCAAATTTTAATTGAATGATATGTAATTTATGTTATTTACATCTAATTCGATTAATTTATGTTATTCGTCTAATTGTTTTTTCATATAAGAATATTTATTTTATAATATAAATATATATATATTCAATGTAATTCATATCCATATTATATATATTAGATGTTAACTAATGACTATTAACAATAAAGCAAATTTTAATTGAATGATATGTAATTTATGTTATTTACATCTAATTCGATTAATTTATGTTATTCGTCTAATTGTTTTTTCATATAAGAATATTTATTTTATAATATAAATATATATATATATATTTAATGTATTAGAACTAGTATATATATATATAACTTTTCAATATATATATATATATGTTTGTAATACGAATTTGTATCATGACATCTCTTAGTGTACTAAAAGGTTTTTTAATGGAATAACTTTATAAGACGTCTTCTAAGGATATATGAATGTGTAAATGAAAAAAATTTGTACCAATTGTTTTAAACATCTTCCGTAGTTCCTTGAAGGTGGGTGGCCTTTAAGTTTCATGGTAAAACACGAGTTGTTTTGCTTCTATTGTTAACTACAAGCTCAATATTCATTATGCAACATGTCTCTTATGTCTAAGTGATTTATAAAAAACAAATATATATACTTCTTGTTCATCTCATTATCTTCACATTAGATATTAGGAAGTGTTTATGTTTTTTTGTCAACATTCTTAAATGCATGAATAAGTTTTAATCTAAAAGGAAAAGGAAAAAGAAAACAGTACTATTAGTTTTTTAAAGTATACATAAAAAACATATAAAAGAAGAGCTTGAAAGCATCTCCTCCTTTGCTTCTTTACTTCTTTTAAAAAGAGAAAGGGAAACAAATGGATGAAAAAGTTTGAAAATATATTTGTGGTAAAATATGGCGGGGGCATAAAATCAATCAATTATTGTTTACTAGTATTACAATCATATCGGCACATCACACAATGATAGATGGTTTTTATGATATTTATCAAATTCAGGTTTACACCAAACTATCTAAATTTTGCCCAAATGCATTTGAAAGGTTCGGACACCATATAAATGAATCTGACACATATCAACATTGTTCATTTGTTCGCTGGATTAGGCATTAATTTATCTTTATGCCAGATGCATTTATAAAAGTTAGACATGCATAACAAATATATAGAAGACAATAGATACGATATGTCAAACTTATAAAACCCATCTCTAAATATATAGTCATAAAATCGATATGTTATATTTCATGGAATTATATATAAATTTCCCATTATGTTGTCAGTTGTGGATCATTATCTCTTTTTTAACGGTAAGTTTCTAGCCTAACAATATTGTCTATTCATGTATCTATTCCAATTCCAGATAGAAGTTTGTAATTTCCATAAAACACATGTCTCCGACCCGGTGAGTATTTCGCTCACCCTTGCATTTAAAACCCAAAATTTTAAAAGTCTTTGGTCGTATTTGGTTCACAAATTTTGATGAAATATGATATAATTAAAATTTAATTTCATTTCGCAGGACGTGATTGTCAAAAAAAATGATGTAATGTCAAAAAAAATGATGTAATTTCAATCTATTGGAATGTATACATCATTTGTTATTTGATAGAATAATCTTCATTTCTTGGAGTTGTTGGATGAAATTTCATTTCTTCTCTCTAGAATTTTTAAAAGACAAAAAACATTTCATCAAATTTTATTTTTTCAAAATCTAAATCATTTGACATATTTAATTTCTTACAAAAACATTTTATGAACTAAATGAACAATTAAATTTCTACAAATACCTATTCATTTATTGATAGTTTAGTATTATTTTAATTACTTCTTATTTTGTTGCACATTCTTTTTCAAAGTAAAAAAATCCGTGGGATTCAGCACCAAAACAATCAACCCTTCTTCTCCCTAGCGGCCTTTCGATAAATGTATATCAAAAACCATGTTTTCATAATGGAACAAAAAGTAGAGTAGATTCATAAGCTTTTGCTTTTATTGATTCATATATTTGTGGATAGTGACGTATAAATATGTAATAGCATAATTTTAGCTATTCATATATTCATACATAACAATAAATATTTATTACAGTTATACAATATACAAGTAAATAATACATTGGTTGTAGATATTTCATAATTGTTCTAAATTTATCACAATAAATTCGATTCTATGAATAAAAATCTTTCAATACCCTATATCATACAATTTATCATATATATTATTTTGACATATAAATCAACCTTTATATATTGTTTAATCCTACAATTGGTGTCTACATATCCTCATTTTCATGTGATTCTAACATAAGACAAAAAATTGAAATGACGAGATGACCATGCCTGATTAACACCTATCATGAAATATAGAAAACATATCGTTACTCTTTACAATTTATGTTCTGATTTAAAGATGAAATTAAGGACCATTACATTACAATAGAAATAAAACAAAACCAATGAAAAAGCTAAAAATTGACTAGTGAGTTTGTGAGTGTCCCCTCAACGCCCATGGGTTTTCTCTTGTATTGTAGTATATGTAAAGTATATGATCTATATATGTAATCACAAATTAAATCAAACATTTACAGTGAATCCTTGTCGTTTTAGTGTCATCGGTCTTCTTCAATATAATATAATGGTCCCAAAAGTGGTCGTATCTTAGATTTGCATTATATTTGAAAGAGAAAAACAAAATGGATAAAAGCTACCAATCGATTTGGTTGCTTTTTACGTATCAATCTAGCTATCTCATGTCATGGGCCGAGTGACAAGTGTAATATAGCAAGCTAGCTAGCTAGCTAGCTTTAATCTTCTGGTGATACAATATTTTTGTTTATACATGCTTTAGCTTTATATTTTTGTACATACATACTATTAATTATTTACAAACGGTAGTGTATAGTTGGAGTGTTTCTTTCTTCTTCTACTTCTATCTATCATACGGAGTACTTTTCTATATAGAGTGTTTTTTTAAAATTAACCGATGTTAGCAATCGAATACCCATATTGATATTCAAGATAAAGACCTTGACCCCGATCCATGTTCCCTCTAACTAGATAGACTTGTTATAATATCTAATTCTTATGGTAACACTGCACATTATATATTGAATTAAAATCACTAAGCGACTGTATTTCGATTAAAATGTCATTGTTGTAACTTGGTGTGCTATCTAACTATTTTCCCTCCTCGATCAATTTCCCCTTGAATTTTGCTTCATGTAGCTATCGAGCTCAAATGGTGGAACATATTGAATGGTAAACTAGGATTTATTAGTTAGTATGACACTTGGCACCAATGTACCATCATATATATTGGCTAGGATTCATTAGGGTTAAGCACTTATGTGGGTCATACAAATTATATAAGACACTCTTCTTGTTTCTTTCTTACTTTATTTTTTCACAAAAATTTTCAATTTGGATTTAACTTTTGTAAGGTTTATGTAAGTACAAAAACATGTTCGTTGAACTATTTTTGTGTTCAATTAATATGTTTATTCTACACACAAAACATTCACTATGATGTCCTTCTTCACATCGAATTAATATTCACTATAATGTCCTTCTTCACATCGACGCATGTGTTCTCACAGGTTTCAGGTGTTATTCCTATCATAAGCATATTAAGGGTTGATGACCACATGTACTTGAGTTCACCTATGGTGGAATTGAGTGAGTTTTTCCTCTAGATCTCTTAATAATTAGGGTTTCTGAGAGATTTAAATTGAGTAGCTATTCTGTAAGTGCTTTCTAACGCGGACTCTATTAGGACAGTGTATGCTCCCACCATTCCTGAGGAATTCACATATTAGAAAAAGAAAAATTCAAGTAGCATCCGATTCCCAGGGAGGGGACTTCTTAATCAAACTCTCTATAGCCCTAATTAAGTTGTTAGCTTTTTGAATAGTTCAACGGTGTTAAAAGACTTTTTTTTAAAAAAAAAAGTCAGCATTTGAAGACTTATATTACTAAGAAAGTAGATTATATTCGTAACTTTTACTAGTAGTTATGTTCAAATTTGAGTTGTTAAGATTCTTAAACTTTAAACGTTGAATATAGGTTTTAAACTTATATTGATTAACTAAAAATGTGGTATATGTTGAAGTGAGACCTTATGAAGATGTGTAAGATTATGTCTCCACTTTGACAATATATTATAGGATTGACCTTGATGTTGTGGGGTTTAAATGGGTGGAGATCCAAGTCATATCCAATTGGGTTTGTCTTTATAAGTTGCTCCATAATTGTCACTCATTGGTTCCATTCCAACCCACAAATTGAATGATACGATACTAGACTATTTTGGCATCTATATATCTATATATGTAGGTACATGGGGCTATGTTACTGTGTATAGATTCATGCCTACTTGAGTTCAATAATTTTAGCAAAGAGCATCAAAACCCAAGTACTCCATTGTATCTTGCAATTGCAAGGAACACACCCATGTGTGTTTCATCTCAATGATTTGATTGGCAGATTTAGAAAATGAAAATTGTCGGGGTTTTTTATATAGAAAAGTTGAAACCAATGAAGGTGTTGAGAATAAGATAATCTTCAAGGCTACAATTAGATGTTGCATATTTGATAATTACGTGTGTGTATAAAGAAATTTTTAATACGCATTTTGATTTTTGTTTACGCATATATATGCTTGTTGTGTAAAGAACCTTAACAACAACTCAAGTACTAATTGAACAATAAGAACCAAATAATGATGATCAACGTTCTTAATTAACGAAGTATCAATAGGTAAAATAGCCACATTTTTTCATTAAATCATACACAACAACCATATATATGCGTAACAAAAATCAAAATGCGTATTAAAAATTTCTTAGGTTGATTTATCATTTATCCTTTCACTAATTTAGTATTCCAATTCGAAGTTGTTGAATTGGTTTAACGAAATGTGCAACACAAATTTAGTTTTGAAGTTGACATGGTGCCATGGAGTCATGGACCATGGTCTTATCTGGGTTTTTATAAACTAGTAAATGACCATTATGCGGTAAAAGGCCCAATAGCTCAATAGCATCTTTATGGGCCCATTAGTGAAACATTAGTCATCAGTATTTGACATTTATTGATTATTATTTGCTTTTAATTTTAATTTTTTTTATAATACAGTGTTTTTTTTAGTTTCTTTTTATTTTTTTTAGAACAACATTATAATCTACGTCTAGTCCTAAATTACACACATGTCTGGGATGAACCCAAAACTCTCAAAAAATTCCTATTAATCCACTCTCATAAATGTGGAAAGTAGGATTCGAACTCAGGTAGATCCCTCAAGGTTAAAAACCTTATCAATGGGCCACCAACTCCATTGGCTATATTTTTCAATGGGCCACCAACCCCATTGGCTATATTTTTCAAAAACATTCAAAAAATAAAATGTTGTAGTAAAAATAATATGACTAGATTATATTGAATTAGTAAAATAACAATTCTCTTAGAGATTTATAATAAAATATAGGGGACCTTTATTTTGAAGAACCATTTTTTTAAGACCCGTTAGAACTCGTAAATTTCATATTGGATCACATGTTTTTTTTGTTCATTCATGTGTTATAAAAATATATGTTGCAGAAGTTTCTTTTTTTCAAAACTTTATATATAGTCGAGAAGAACCGAGTTCGAAACCCCACAAAAAAAAACTTGCAGTTCCAAATTGGTTCTTTATGTTGCCGTTGAAATTGGTTCGTGGGTCGGTTCTTGGAACCAGTTTCTGAAACCGTTCTAGAAAAAACGATTTGGAACTGATTTTCATTAGTACAATTATAAGTAGTTGGTTTTGGTCTTTTAGGACCATTTCTAGCCCTTTTTTCATCATTTAATCACCATTTTGTCAATCCTACAAACTTGTATATATATCTAAGTTGAGTTTGATTAGTTTTAAGACCCAAATACTTAATAATCACTAATCTATCCAAATTCTCACAAAATGAAGACTAATTCCGCTTCCCAAACACAATCCATCGATGTTGGTTTTGTAAGTACGCAACCCTTGGTGCCAATAATAACTAAAATAAACCTCAAAGTATTTCAACATAAGGATGTAGTTGTTAAGTTGTGTAAATATTGTCACCATCTTTTGGTTAAAGTATTAAACATAATGTTGTCAAAAAATACAAAACAACATTGTCCAACGTTAAAACCACAAATGTAAGGTCTTTAATCTTGGGAAAATTCACCAGAGTTCGTTTATCATTTCTTACATTTGTAGGAGGGGATTCTTAGGAGGGGTTTCGAGAGTCTTGGGTTTCATCCTAAATTTGCAGTGGTTCAAGCTATGCATACTGCCCAATTGGATGTCACTGTGATGTCTCGGATGTAAACTGCTAACTATTAAGTACTAACTGCTGTTAAAAAAACCCACAAACGGAACAAAGTCAAACAACAATGGCAAATGATGGGACATTTTTTACATAGTTGGCAGTGCGTTCGTGAGCAATTTTATCAACTTGTCATTCAAGAAGCTTTGTCATTTAACCACTTCGACAACCTGAACTTGATTAGGGTGATTCAAAACACTCTCCAACCTCGGTACCCTACTCTAACTCGTTATACTCTTAAACGTAAATGTATGAAAATGTGGAAAACTGCTAAAAAACAACTTGTAATGGAATTTGAAAACACAAATACTAATACTTGGCAAATGATGAAGTGCACGATTGCTTTTGAAAACTTTGAGAAATCTCACACGGGTGAAAATCTAATTTATAGTTTACAAGATGTGTTGACATTCTTTAAAATTGAACAAATTGTTTTTTCAACATCATTTGATAATGCAAGTAGTAATACTAATGCTATTAAAAAACTAAAAAAAAAATATATTGCCCGTTTTGTGATGGTATTTTGTATCGTGGTTGATGTGTTGCACATATTCTAAACTTGGTTATGCAAAGCGGTTTAGATGTTGATGACTGAGGGTGTTAGAAAAGATTTAAAGAATTTTAAGGGATGTATTTTTGAGGAGTGATACAAGATAAAAAAAAAAAATCAAACTGTGCAACATTACAAATTCATTTTATAACCCCTAAATGGGTTTGTCTTAGCAGATGAAACTCGACTTTTAAAATGTTTGATTGCACTTTACGTCAAAAATCTATTATAAAACAATTTCATAATGGAGAATCGTTGTGCATCGAATAAGTTTGACAATTGTGATATTATTAAACACATAGTCAATTTGCTACAAGTGTTTAAAGATGCTACAATTTTGGTTTAAGATATTCACTATTCCACTAATCATTTGGTACTAATCAAATTTGGGTTTATTTGTGAAAAGTTCTGGGAATATGAAGTTGTTTATGGGGGGTTTCTTTGAAAGTATGGTAAGTACCATGAAAGAAAATTTAAAAATATACTTTAAAAAACTATCCCCCATTTTTACTTGTGACGCTACATTTGAATTCCACTAATAGACTTTTTTTCTTTCTTTCAAAAACTGAACCCGATCGAATTGAACCTGACCCAGTCCGGAAACCCAATTATTGAAACTGGTTTCAAATTGTCGGATTTTCCAAAATCAGAATCGGCTTTAGCCACCACACAAGTTTGACCGGGTTTGATTTCAGTTTTTCCAACCCGTTTTTTCAAAAACTGATATTTTCTCGCATATCTACCAATAGTCCAATACCAATGGGGGATGGCATAGATTTTTTCGAAAGGCCCAAACAATAGTAGTCCAGCCCAACTTAAACCCTAAATTACCAACATCTTATTCCAATCTGATCGGACGGTCAATAATCATCTGCATACTAAACTAATACTATCATCACCATCCGATACAACTTAACCCTAATCCTCACCTATCTATATATATCTATATTCTCATTTCCTCCAACCCCTCACTTTTTGTTATACATCTCCTTCAATTCATTCAGTTTTACGGTATGTTTTTCTCAATTTTATTCTAGTAACTCTGGTACCTTCCCCATTGATTATTACTCTATTATTATTCAGTATATATATATATATGCAGATATCATGTTAAATGGCATTATTTTATATCCGTATTTAAATTAGATATATATGATTATATATAAATATATTTAGAATCTGTGTATGTAATATGTTTGATTTAGCTGCAGATGTCTCTGAACTTTGCAGATCCATTTTATTTAAGTTTTAGATTTATTATTTTTTTTTTAAATGTTTTTTTGAAATATTGCTGTATATGTACTGCTTATATAAAAATTTAGTTATTTTAAATAGGTTATATAAATTATTATTCTGATTGTTGATGCTATTTTTTGTCTGTGATATGTAGAACTTATTTGAATGGTGTATGCTAACAAATAAGAGTTAAAACTTAATTTTATTATCATGTATATATATGTCTATATATCTATATATATTATGCTTACATATATATATATATTGTGATTTGGTATATATATAAATTCTAAATTGAGTTTGATAAAGAGATTTTTGATCTTGTTTGCATGTTGGTTATGCCAATATATATGTTAATGGTGAATTAAAATGTCTCCTAAATTGATACAACTTAAATCAAGGCTGGAGTCTCAAAAGGGCTTGTTTGCCAAATCCTGATTTTTTCGGATTTCGGTAAAAAACACTAATGAGCTTGAGAATTGACATAACTTTATATTTATGTCATAGGCCTTTGGTATATTGGAGCATACTATTTTCATCATAACATATACTTGGTTTAAACCTTCTGCATCTATTTTTTGTATTGTAAATGTTTTAAAAATATATATGGGTTATCAAAAACTGTGTTCCATTTTATATTTTAGTTTTTGGCTTACTCTGTTAGTTTTTTTGGTGAAAATGTGTCTTTTTTTGAACTTTGTCTTATTGTGTATGGACATGTAAATATTGTTCATTTGCATTTATGCAACTTTTGTAAAAGCTATAGGTTTGATGTCTCAGGATTGATGAAATATATTTGCTATATGGGGATATGAGTTTAATGAGCTTGAGAATTGACTTAATTTCATATTTATGTCATTTGGTATATATGTCGATTTTTCTGAGTTTTGTCTTATTGTCTATGGACGTGTAATCTTGTTCATTTGCCGGTTATGCAGCTTTTGTAAAAGCTAGTATTGATGTGTTAAGATTGATGTGTTTTATTTGCCATATGTGTATATGAAATTAATGAGTTTTGCAGGTTTATAGCAAACCAAGTATCATGTCTCATCGTAAGTTTGAGCATCCAAGACATGGATCTCTGGGGTTTCTTCCTCGGAAAAGAGCTGCTCGTCACAGGGGAAAAGGTTTAGATATTCAGTTACTTTTTTAGTGATATTAGGACTGAACTTTTGTATGATCTTGTTTTGGTCAAAATATTCACTCTGTTTGTTACTTTGTTATAACTGATTTAAAAGCCTTCTTTAGTCATTTTTACATAGTTTACTGTGGATTTCAGTTGGGTTATTGTGATTGTATTGTTGGTCACACCTTTTGAAACATTTGTTATAGTTTATATGGAATCAAATGGGATTTTTAAATGTCGCTTCTGTATTTTGTTAAACGTTTTATGTTTAAATTAAGTTATTTCGAAATCCACATTTTTTAAAAGCAGGGTTACATTTATGTTGCCTTTTTAAAAATTCATATTTTAATCAATCATATCTGTTAGTGATGTTTCAATGGATTACATTTGGTTTTCTGTAAATTGTAACTATTTTCAACATTGAACTCTCTTTAGTTTCTGTTGGTATTCTTGGTTAAATATCTTGTTTTTACTCTCTCCTTACGCTTTACTTATTATGATTATGCAGTGAAGGCCTTCCCCAAAGATAATCCCACCAAACCATGTAGTCTAACTGCTTTCTTGGGGTACAAAGCTGGGATGACGCACATTGTTAGAGAAGTCGAAAAGCCTGGGTCAAGTGAGTATTATCCACTTTATTTCTATTATTAATCAGTGATATTTTTTCTTTGTAATTAGAAAAGAGATAAGCCAATAGATCATCTTTATATATTTAAATAACACTTTATATAGATCATCTTTATGTTCCTATATTTTAAGACTCTATTTTTCTTCTCAGAACTCCACAAGAAGGAAACATGCGAAGCAGTGACAATCATCGAGACACCCCCAATGGTAGCTGTTGGGTTGGTCGGTTATGTCAAGACTCCACGTGGCCTCCGCAGTCTGGGTACTGTCTGGGCACAACATCTTAGTGAGGATGTTAAAAGGAGATTCTACAAGAATTGGTGCAAGTCAAAGAAGTGTGCCTTCAAGAAGTACTCAGCAAAGTATGAAACCGAAGCTGGAAAGAAGGATATCCAGTCACAGCTTGAGAAAATGAAAAAGTACTGCAATGTTATTCGTGTGTTGGCCCACACACAGATCCGAAAAATGAAAGGTCTGAAGCAAAAAAAGGCTCACCTGATGGAGATTCAAGTGAATGGTGGTGATGTGGCACAAAAAGTTGATTTTGGCTACGGTTTCTTTGAGAAGCAGATCCCTATTGATGCTGTTTTCCAGAAAGATGAAATGATTGACATCATTGGTGTTACTAAAGGCAAGGGTTATGAAGGTGTTGTCACCCGATGGGGTGTCACCCGTCTGCCTCGCAAGACTCATCGTGGGCTTCGTAAGGTTGCTTGTATTGGAGCATGGCATCCAGCCAGAGTTTCCTATACTGTTGCAAGAGCTGGTCAGAATGGATACCATCACAGGACTGAAATGAATAAGAAGATTTATAAACTCGGCAAGGCTGGTCAGGAATCTCATTCCGCTCTTACTGAATTTGACAGGTATAAACCAACTTTCATTTAATTGAAACTGTAATATTTTGTGTTATACCCGTATATCATAAGGCCCTAATAATTGATGCTTTAATGTTTAAGGACTGAGAAAGATATAACTCCAATGGGAGGTTTCCCTCATTATGGGGTGGTGAAAGATGATTTTCTGATGATTAAGGGCTGCTGTGTGGGACCAAAGAAACGTGTGGTGACCTTGAGACAGTCGTTGCTGAACCAGACATCAAGACTTGCTTTGGAGGATATTAAACTGAAGTTCATTGATACCTCATCCAAGTTTGGTCATGGTCGTTTCCAGACTGCCGATGAGAAGGCCAAGTTCTACGGACGAGTTAAAGCTTGAGTATTCAAACGAGTTACTGTTTTTTGCTTTTCTTTACAAAACTTTTTATTTTCAAGCACCTTATCATGCCATACATTTTGTTGATTTGAGAAATTTTTCTTTGAGATTTAGTTCTTGCTCTTTTTTTAAAAAAATATTTTTATTCTGGTTCTATTGTTGAAATTGCCAGTTTTTTTAATACTGGTATTTAAATCGTGTTCATTTGCATTGTTATACACTGGGTAATTAGCTAACCTACAGCAGTAAAGCATAGTCATATAACATAGAATTAGACTTAAATAAGCGTGCATTGATGAAATATAACATACTTGACATGCCTATAGGTTTTACAATACTTGTGTTGTGAATGGGCGGGGACCTGTATCACTGTATGCAAAGCCAGCCTGTAGGTACTTAGCCATTTGAAGTCTAAAACCAATTTGAAGAAAGCAACTATTAGATCCAGTATTAGTCTTAAGTACATAACATATTAAATGGTTGAAGGAGATTGGCACGATGATTAATTGATTATTAGTGGTTTTAGGGAAAGAAATTTTGTGATTTATCATTTTTCTATCTGATTTGGATCCCTGAACTTAGAATGGATATGGCTGTGTTATTACTCACATTGAGGCCAGCCTGTAGGTACTTAGCCATTTGAAGTCTAAAACCAATTTGAAGAAAGCAACTATTAGATCCAGTATTAGTCTTAAGTACATAACATATTAAATGGTTGAAGGAGATTGGCACGATGATTAATTGATTATTAGTGGTTTTAGGGAAAGAAATTTTGTGATTTATCATTTTTCTATCTGATTTGGATCCCTGAACTTAGAATGGATATGGCTGTGTTATTACTCACACATCAATGTGACTGTTACGTTTGTTTTATAGAATTTGATGAAATTTAATGTAATTGAAATTAAATTTCATATTTTAGTGCGTTTTGGTCCTTCAAAGAAAGAATAATCTTATTCCGTACAAATGTAAACATTCCATCATTTGATGGAATCTCCATTCCTTAGGGATGAAGGAATTCCGTCACTTGAATTCTCAAAAAATTTCTATCAAATTTCATTTCTTCAGATTCCAATTCTTTTAAGAGATTCAGTTTCTTCAAAAAACATTATGTGAACCAAATGAGCCCTTACATGTTCTTGATTTTTCAATTTTCATCTTGTATTTCAACCATTGTGCTTTAGAAGGGAGAAAATTACTATATCATCTATTAGGTTTACCACACTATAAACTTTTAAAGCAGATTGTACAAATTATAATATGAATATGTATTATCCGCCTGGTTCATGTTATATTGATCAAACAAATAAAAGCAGCCGATCTGGAGATCGAATAAACAATATCCATACGTGCAACAACCAAGGAAACACAAATAACTAGACATTTTTGTGACTCGCCAAACATCTAGTTACAAAAAGGGAAAAATCCATAAAAAGGTAATCTCTTTACACAAATTTTCTACTAAAGGGAACCTATTTAATTTTCGTCTATTTAGAGGATCATATTTTAAAAATTTTGCAATAAAGAGAACGTCGTTAGTTTTTAACAACAGTCTTCCGTTAAATGCCACGTCACCACTGCCACATCATCAGTTTTGCTTACGTGGCATTTGACTACACTTGAAAAAATAAAACTGATGCGTTGACTAATATTTACGACTATGTATAATTCTTTTATTAATTATTTCCACAAAATTCACAATTGATTATTTACGACTATGTATCCCGATTGCGTTGTAAGCATCGTCGCTTTACGATTTCCAACTCATTGGCCGTCTATGTTCATCATCTCCGGCGACGAATTCATCTTTAAAACCTATCATCAACGGACATTCCTCTATGTTTCCCGGCGTCAGATCTGACGAACATCTGACGAAAGTTATACTCACCTCCGATTCATCACATATGAATTTTAATACCAATCGAATTTCCCCACCAACTAAATCTCCTTACTTTCATCTTTACAAATATCAATTCCACTTTGAAATTGAAACATCATCACATACAAAGTTATACAGTTTTCCGACGAGTTTTTGTGGTATTTTGTTTTCTTCTCCGGCGACGATAGATCTTATATATGATTTATAGATCTATGATAGTGATTATGTGCTATGACTATGATTTATGAATCTAAATTTCAACCCTATTTGTTGATTTTATTTCCGCTGATTGTGGTATGAAGACGCCAAAAATTTGATGGGAGTGATGGTGGGCTTTAGTTCATGTTTGTTTATTTAGTGGGTCTTGAAAATTTGATATTGGTTACGGTATTCGATTAAAAACAGATTTATGTATATGTTTTTGTAACACATGGCATAACAAAGACACCATGGCAAATACATATTATCATTTTTATTTATTTTTAGTCAAAGTCAAATACATATGTTTTTGTAACACATGACAAATTCATGGGATTTGTCTTTTATAGACATTAATGTTTATTTCTTATTCTATTTATAATTTTTTAGTCACTTACATATCAAGGCATTAAATTTTTGAAAATTCCACTCAATACAATAAGAATAAGTCTTTTTAAATTAACTTCTTTCTTTTGAAAGACAAAAAAAAAAAATTTGGTTTGCCAAGTGATTTCAGAAGTTTAAGATTTTTTAAAACTTTCATTTCAATATATTTAAAATCCAACATGAATTAAACTTAGCTGAAAATCCTCTAAACTGTTTATGGTATGATTATGTATGATAAAAACCTATATATCATAAAAAAGGTATAATGTTTTTACATTAAAAGTAAAGGTATTGTCTTTATTTAAAATTAAAGAAAGTGATTATTATAAATAAGTACTAGTACTAGTGTTATTGGAGCAGCCTTAACTTTTATGGCAGCTTTCACTTGTATTAGTGGGAGGATTATGTTGATGTTCAGATTTGATGGATCAAATGTATATTGGTAATGAAAGAATATATTATGTCTTTGCTAAATAACTATATCAAAATAAATAATCAAACATAATCTTTTAGATCCGGTTCAACCCGCACCGAAAGCATGAATAGTGTCCATTTCCATTGTGAATGAGACGAGAAAAAGTAAAGATTTGTATTACTTTTAAAAAGCCCCAACAGGATACTCCAGTTATGGCTCTCCAATAAATAACACGAGTAATTCATAATAATAATAATAATAATAATAATAATAATAATAATAATAATAAAAATAATTATTTCTTATATCTCGGTTTCACATTAATTTCTTGTAAACCCAAAATTTTTTAATAATAATAATGATAATAATAGCAAAAATAATAGTTACATGAGTGACGCAAATGACATCATACAAAAATGTTTTAAAAAATTGCAAAATCTTTTATATAAATAAAAGAGAATTGTTTCTAAAAGTTTTTTTGAACTAAAATCTGATGTGTCAACCTCATACTCTTTCCTACAAAGGTTATAAGAGTATCTCCAATGGAGAGGTTTTTTCAAAAGCTTTTTACTATTCTATCAAGCTTTTTATTCAAACTAAAAGTTTTTTTTAATTATAAGTAAAAGTTTTTTCTTAATGACTTATAATTCCTCAAGTCATTACACTCTCTCTCTTATTTAATTTAATGTTTATTAAAGAATTTAAAGCTTTTTAAAGACTTGATCCATTGGAGCAAAAGCTTTTTACAAATTAGTCTTTCATAAAAAGCTTTTGAAAAACCTTCCATTGTGGATGCTCTTAAAAACCATGACATTATAATTCATTTTTCCCCCCTTTTGACTGTTGTATAATTTAATCTAATTTAGAAACCAATTATTGATTATTGATTAGTGATGTGTGAAAATCTAGTTAAATTAAAATCCTTAAAAATACTCCGAATCGAATACCACACACAATCGGGCAGTGGACCCGTTCGTATGCAATATAGATTAAAGTAAGTAAAGGTTCGTTCCACGGAGACTACAAAGAGCTAGCGAGTTTTAAGTAGTTAAAAAGAGTTTGGTTTTTAAAGACACCACGTCATCTTGGTGTTTATATTAAAAGTTAGTAGATTGAAAGAGTTAGAAATTCCTAAGAATTTTTCGAAAAGAAAAATTGTTTTAAATCAAATAGGATGAGAAGATCATCCACTTCGACTCCATGATACACATTATTTAGGTTGCATATAATTGAAAAACCAATTCAAATATGTTGATTTATAACCGAGAACTAAACAAAGACTCACCCCGTACCCGTCAAGTTCGTTACTTTATTCAATTCCCTTAATTAACTAGTTCCATTACTAAGACCGGTACCCCAAGACGTCTTTCATAACTTTCCTAGCCAACTAATTGTTTTGGTTATTTAGATAACAATTGTGTCTATTGATTGTACCCAACCATTAGCCCGTTAACCCTTATTAACTATTAATTACTTTCTACCGTACCCGTCATAAAAATAATTGCTTCTAACCAAGCAATCAAAATAACTTCTACACAACCTAAGTTACCACTAAGATCATGCAAAAACTATCAGCAATCAAGAGTTAAATAACAAAGAATTAATAAGCTAAGATTACGACACAACGTTAAATCAAATCAACTTGAATTCAAAAGATTATGCAACCATTATTCAATGTATCACTTTATCTCAGTGGATGACGATTTATTTAGCTACTCATAATCATAAACAAAGCACAAAAAGTAAAAATATAGAAGAACGTATTGTACCAATGTGTAGAAAACAAGTAAACGCTAAGAAAATCGACAACCGAATGCCTTGAAGCTCACGAACAACCCTTAGACCTTGATGGACGAAAAAGCTGCTGAGAATAGCCCCAAAGAACCCTAAAATCGACTAGAAGTGATTGTATATCGAATGGGAGGGTTATGGTCTTGTATTTATAGAGTTTACAAAAAGTCTTCACAAACCGACCTACAGGTGCGACACACCAAGCTTCAGGTGCGGCGCACCTGGCCTTGTTTCCAAAAATCATTCCTACCCGATATGCGACGCACCACAGGGTTGGTGCGCCGCACCTCCCTGCTTTCTAACATCTTCCAACTTTCTGAGAAGAAAATGTTCCGCACCACTCTACCAGGTGTGACGCACCTGCTCTGTTTTCAGCCAAAACTTGTAGTTTCCATTCCGTCTTCACTCGTATGCGTCCATGAACCATCCTAGTGCATCTTCTAATCATCCGAAAGCTGTTTCTAACCATTTCACCTGTTCTAAGCCTACACCACTAACAATACCATCAAAGCATCGAATATACATGTAAATTGCACATAATTAAGCTTAAAACGACTTAGAAACGATATGGGAATATGCATATAAATGGACATATCAATTAGCAAAACTTGTATTAAAATACCCGAATTATTTAATTAGTAACTTAATAAGAAAACCATTAAAAACGCGAAAGGTCACTAATTTCACATTACGTTGTATTCTCTATTATTTTTAAAGGCACGCTATTTTTCAGTAACTTAAACTAGAAAGGGTACTATCTGACATCTGAGACGTGACACAATAAGAGACCCCCACATCAATATTCAGTCAGTTGATAATACTATTCATTCAATTTTGCAGGTTTATTAAATGAACCGAATGAAATTTTTTATTTAACATAATAAAAAAAGTACAAGTTACGTATATCTCTAGACCTTTAACCATATTAATACATATGTAAAATGTTATAGATTTTACTACTAAACATTTATAAGATTTTGCTGGCTATAAGTTCTAAAAATTCTTTTATTGCAAACAATAAATATAATTGAACACTCAATAGTCAATATCACAATATCCAATATTTTTTATTTTATTCTAACCAGGATAATCATATCTTTTCAGTTTAAAGAAAAAATTAATTTTTATGCTATGAAATATACAGAGTTATAAAAATATTGTACTTGACTACCTATTAAATATTTTAATTCTATATGATAATATATAGCCAGGAAAAACAGTTTCATGTATTTAAAATGCTTAAGTTTTAAAATAAACATATGTCCAAAAGGACCATGAAAATACGTGTTTTAAAGTGTCAATTACATGATGTTCTAACCATATTTGCCATGATAACCAATTATGTCGATATATTAGATGAGCACTATATTATTTGCTCATAAGGAAGTGAAAGTATTTGAGTTAGAGTGAACATATTAGTCCTTCTCTATTAGCTTCTCCCTTCCTTCAAAGAGTAGTAAACCTACACAACCATGGACGAGTTCGATACCGAAAAATCAAACCATGTGAACTTGAAAGGAACTCCATCGCACGAAGAAAATGAAGGTATGTGGAAGACTTATGGGATGTCGATTTCTTTGGGTTTTGTTGCCACTGCGGTCTTGATATCCATGTTTCTTATCATAGCCATTTTAGAGCAACTCTTCAAACCAAATGCTTCATTTCGCTTTACTCAACGATCCATCCAACGACTACATGAGCCAAGATCGATTCACAAGCTCATAGATGCGCAACCCTCACATGTAAGTTTTTTTTTTTTGAATGGCAAACTTTCAAACTGTTTCAAACTTTTTGTATTCTTTTTTTTATTTTCTTGGTCAGGGTTACAATTGAAAGTTTGAAACAGTTTATTACTACTTCCAACCTAAATTATTGGTTCATTTTTTTCTTTTTGGATTGTCACAAAATCGATGTCCACTACTAGAATAGTAGTTGAAATTGTTTAGCTCTATTATGTTACCCGTATCAAAATTACTCATACTATTTAGTACGTAAAATATTAAATTAGGATGAAAGTATTGTACCGATATCGAGTTAATTAGCATTCAATATTAAATTACTAGTAAAATATTAAATTACTAGTAAAACATACATATATTAAAAAGTCATAAAATTGTCTTGTGGTTTTTGCAAACATCAAAGCTGTAATAAATATATTTTTTAGACTATATGTTTTTATCTAATGCACAAATATTGAGACGGATTGAAGTATTATTTTAGAATTACTTTTTGATGACACAAGTCACTAAAACATCCGGTTTTTATAGGTACAAATGGAAAATGAATCAGATATATCGGTATTGATGCCGGGAGATAAGTACCCAACGTACATTGCACATCCAACACCTCTACCTTGTTCAAGGGAAGGTGTATATTGGCCTTCACATTCTCAACACGATTTAGTCCATAATATTAGTTAATCTATGCTGTTTTTTATACATTTTTCTCTTAAAATTTGTCTCAAGATGATCGATCGACTTACCTTTACCTATGTGGAATCTTTGTATTTCAACACTAGCATTTATGCGTCGTTTGGATATCGTTCAAAAAACTTGTGATTGGAATTTTGAGCGAATTGAACCCGACACGAAGCATACATACAATCTTATAAATGTTCGTTTGGTCGGGTAGAGTGGAATGAGAAAATGAACGGACGAAGAAAGTATCATCAGATAAATCAAATATATGGTTGCTTTACATGTTTCGTTTGTCCTTATTATTTTTGTAATGGAATTTATATGTGATGGCAAATTGGCAATAATACCGTTTATATGTTGACATTTCTATCTATCATCGTACATGGCTTTTATTTGGCCAAAAAAAACTAGATTTTAGACCCGTGTTAGATACACGAGTTTACAATATTATAAAGATTAGATTATTATCATATGCAAGCAAAAAAGTCTTATAAATTTAAATAGAAAACTTAGCCCAAAAAGAATCCTCGAAGTTTAGATCTTAAGAAGCATGTATCCCCCTTCATTAACAGTTTAAACATTAGAAGCATGTATCCTCTTTCATTTTTTACAATATTGGAAGTTTAGATAGTAAGACGTTAATTCAATGTTGTAGTGTTTTTTGTATTCTCATCTTTGTCACATATTAGCACCTTGAAACCCTTTTTTGACTTAACCTTAGAGATTGCAACATACAACTATTCGTAGATGATGACTGTACATTGGAATAGGATCTAATATATAATTTTTTGAGAGTTTTGTTAAATTTTTTAATTAATATTAATTATGACATCATCAATGTTTAATTTGATAAAATTGAGCTTTTTGATTGGTTAATAAGCTATTATGTCAGTGGTCTTTTGGTATATATAATGATAAAGATAGATTTAGACCTGTGTCAAATACACGAATTGTTTATGACATATTACAGATAATTAAGTAGATGTAACTAAAAAAAACTGTGAAGAACAAATCAGTAAGTTCAAATATAAATAATATAATTAAAATTATGAAAGAACAAATCGATAAATTAAATATAAATAATGTAATTTCAAAACTTGATGGTATTGCTTGTAGTATGAGTCTCTTAATTGTATTCTAAAGATTTGATGTTTTCTATATAAACTAAAAATGTTTTCTTTTACTACATCTAATTGATATATGCAAGTTAATAATTGATACTTTGTAACATAATCTCTATCTTTTAAGTCATCTCTAATGGTGATGAAAAAACTTTTTGGAAGAAAACCTTCCGAATAGGTTGATACCAATGGTTGGAGGACTTATCCATTGGGTCTGAGGACTTATACTGATACATACTAGCATTGTACCCGTACGATGTGGCGGCTGTTTGGTTATGACGACGACTGGTGATGGTGACGGCGGTCGTGGTGGTGACGAACTATTGTTGGTGGTGGGTGTAAGTAATTAATGTAAAAATATAGTGAAGATATTTTAAAAGATAAGGGATTGATGATATAAATTAATTAATCAAGTGTAAAGTGGTAATTTTGCATCTAACACTTTATGAGAAAGAAAGTGATAATTATTATAAGATAGTACTAGCATTGTACCCGCACAATGCAGCGGCAGTGACGGTGATAATGACGGTGGTTTAGTAGTGTCGGTGACGGATGGTGATCGATGACATCGACAATTGGTGTTGAGTGGTCTAATTGTGTAAGTTAATACAATGGTGATGGTGATATATTAGAAGATAAGGGTTTAAAGTGTAAATTAATTCATTAAGGGTAATTTTGGTAATATCTAATAACTCTTTCCTTAAGGGTTGTTTATTAAGGGCAATCTAATAATTTCCCATCTGTGACACCCCGCTAAGGCGGAATATAGGATGCAACAGATGTATAGTACATAGCACAAGTCAATAGATCATAACATGCCATTATATTACAAGAAGTACAAAAGGAGGATTACATTGTACCAGAAAGTCCCATAACAAAAGACTAAAATAGACAAGATACATGATCTAAAACATACCAAAAGACTATACAATGATCTAGAGAACAATGTATCTTGACGAGGTACAAGTCTGAAACGTCTTCTCGAGAGTTGACCTTACTAACGATTTCCTGAAAGACACGCAAATAAAAATGGAATCAACTAAAAATAGTTGAGTGAGTCCATAGGTTTTCAGGTTCCATGTCAACTTGTTTATAAGAATATGCTTAGTCAATGTACTTAATTAATATAATTGGTTGATTAAGTCTAAGACATTTAGTATTCTTGAGCTGTCAATTGCAATGAGGCCATTACTAAACCGCTTGACCGACTGTGCCCTATGAGGATTCATACTCTAACATCGTATTAATAGGATCTAAAGATACCATGCACCCACTGAGCAGTGTGGATGAGGGCTGGTCTGACCCTAGATAGCACTATCCCATAATATCTATGGCATAAAGTTAATAGTAATGTGAATGTCTCAGGGACTTAAAGTGTTAGAACTCATGCAATAACGTACAAGTATACAAAATATGTCTAAAAGTGTATAACAAGCTCAAAAGCTTAAAATATGTCTATGAGTTCAACAAAAATATAGATAAGTCTAAAAATATTAAATATATACAATTATGATCAACCAAGATTTAATTAAATAAATCATGCCTTTCACCCCGAATTTAGAAAGCTGTAAATTAAAAAGGGATATGAACTCATCTTAGATAAACTTCTAACGGATAAAGCACGAGTAAACGAGAGGTTACTGTCCACGAACGTCTAATCCCACGCACAAAAATATGCAAATGAGAACTAAGTCTCACGCTAAAGTCATGTGCCTAGAAATTATGTCTTTTCTAAATGCCATGATGTGTTTATTATATGATTATCTTTTCAAGTCTTATGTTAACATATAATAAACAATTTAATTGACTTGATAATGTTGTATATGGATTGATAGTGTTGTATAGCAACTGCCATGTTTTATGTCACATATCACACGTTCATTAGGCTAGCTATCACATTACTTTGCCCTTAAACAAAATACATATCTCGAACTCATGGACATGAGACTCCAGATAGGATATATTTAACGTACATCATGAACTCATAACGAGTAAGATCAAAATGTTAAATCGAGCTTGACTCGGAATATAGTTGTATATTGAAGTAGAATAGTTACGACATTGAGCTAGACTCAAAAGCTTTTTGTTAACACTAATTACTTGCACAACTTCTTAGACCAGACGATACTACTTAGGGGCTGTTGCGATACTATGAAGTTGGTCGTCACTAGTTTTGAACGACTCTACTATACCTGATCAACTCGAATATATTGGACATCACTAGCTTACTGATGTTGTCATCTCCATCAGCTCCTTGTCGAGGTTACGGAGACTATAATGAGACCAACTTAAGGTAGAAATAACGACATGAATTCACACATATTTAGATATCTATTAGTGTCTTCTAAGATTTCAGATTTAATTAAAGCTTGAAATGGCTTATTAAGTATTTACAAACTATATAGTTATAGCCTACAAAAGTTAAGTTTAATCTGCAATAGTCCATTTAAAGTCAGTATTTGGAACTCACTTGTTATTTAGCCTACTAAATTCATGATGTATTATGTGAGTGCAAGAACTAAAATGATAATAGTATAGTGATTGACTCCATCTTTTGTTCATTTAAATTTAAGAGTGCTAATAATATTATAAGTATAAGGCTCCTGTACTAATTAAATTCTATCATAATAATGATACAACATATCTGGTGATTAAAATAATGTGAAGTAAAAGATGAACTTAGAATGTTATCAATCTTACCAATCGGCTGTAAACTTCAAGACCAAAGATGGGCTGAAATCTAGTTTTGTTTATGACAAAAACGGTGCGTGATTGTAGAACGAGATGATCTTCAAATATCTAGTAGCAAGTAATAAGTTATTATCTCCCTTTACTAATGTCTAAACCAGAATGGAAAATCATTGGTTATTAATTATTATGATGATTATTATTATTATTAGTATTGGTGACAATCAAAACTAGAGTGAAAATTCTTTGTTACAAAATCATAATAATATGCATGATCATTAAAGGGGTTTCAATTTGGCCATGATTCTGTTTTAGCTTAGAAAATAGAAGAAGGTGATAAAACTTTGTATGTGTTTCTTTTTGCAATGGAACATGATCTGCTAACTAACGTAGTTAGTTAAATTGATGACTAAATTTTAACAAGTTTTTTTTTTTCTCCATTTGACAGGTGTTAACTTAATTTGATGATCAACGACTAGAATTTAGTCATAGGGAGACACATGTCTTATAAGTAGACATGTGTCTAATGACACCCCATAACACTAATAGCCTATTTATAACACTAATTTATGTTTAAACTATAATTAAAATGTTAATTAAATACTAATAGACTTCTAATGTAAGTTTAAGTGTATAACTATTATACTTAAATAAATATAAAGGTTATTAATGTATTTAATTATAAGTCTTAAGTTCATAATTACTTATTAATATTTGATGATGGCATTTTGTAAAACATATGACAGTTTAGGCATTACATGACTAAAAATGACATGTGCTAGGTTTTAAAGTACTAGTCTCGTATAAAACACAAAAATGTTCAAGTCTAACCTTGAAATTAAACTTGACGGTTGTTACACCATCTAACTATTTTTTAACTCTTTCCTAAAATAAAAGGGCGAATAATCATTATAAAGGAGTAGTGGATAGATAAATTGTAGATGTATTTAGAAAAACTATATTAATTTTCTTTTCTTCTATAAATGTATTATAAATACACGTATATGCAAAGTTATTTAATATTAATAATATTTTTCTGTTATTTTCAAATTACAATTGTATTTAAAATCTATTAGTTTTGGATCTTTGTTCGTAGAAAAAGTTTGGATTTGATTGCTTCGACAAGGATAAAGTTATTTTATTATAACATTTATCTATAACTTAGAATTGTAATGGGATTGTAAATTTTTTTAGTTTGAGATATTTGTTCTAAAGGAGGTTTAATTTTTTATCTATTAACATACGGCTTTAATATAATTTATTAAATGGGTTGTATATAATTTAATTACATGCTTAATAAACTAAATTTGCAAAATTGAGAGTTGTGATTGGCCAATTGAAGTTTAGTCAGTTGCCTTTTATTATAAACTAAGATAAGATTTATAAGTTTTTTTTAATGACAACTCGTTATCTCTTTAACGTGCATGATCAACGGTATTTTTTTTTTTTAGTTAAATTTAGCGGGTGGACTTTTCATATATAAGGTATCAATTTTTATGTATATTATTGATATCTTAAGTTCTGTTATTAGTAAAATACAATCTAAAATTTGTCATATGAATCAAGAAGGAAAAGAAAACTCAATCTAACAATGAGTCGGTAAATCTAACACAAAGAAAATTGAGTCAAGAAAATCTATCAATGAGTCAGTTAATCTAACAAGACAGGTAATGGAATTCACCCACTCTAGAAAGAAAAAAACCTAATGTTACAATTCTAGCATATATGCTAATGTAAACACTTTTTGTCAACGGATTATAAACATAAGAAAAAAACAACAATATTAAATTCCGTCGACCAAAATATTAAACATTTAACTACAAATTAAACATAGCATGAAATAATTGTATCGAGATTCGAGAATGTAGCTAAAATACTAGCGTTATAAACTTTCTAGTCAACAAACAAAATATGTAGTTAGTATGCATCAAGATTCAAGAAACAAATACAAGGAACGTGCTGCTTTTCATATTAAAAGAACACAAAGTGAAAGTCATAAATGAAATACAAAAGTTGTTTTTGTATTCTAAACAAAGAATGAAAAAGTGAGGGAGTTGTTTAAGGGGTTTGAACCCGACGTGAATCGAACACGCAACCTTCTGATCTGGAGTCAGACGCGCTACCATTGCGCCACGGATCCCTTTGTTTGGTTTCTTATCCATGTAATTTATATTGCAACTATTAGAAAAAACATAAGTTGAAGTCATTTTGTGATTACAGATATGATTCACGGTGTCATAATTTTACCAAACAAATATATGAGCAATGGAATAAGGGAAAAGATCGGCTAAACTTGGCCCGGACCGAACTGAACAATGAAAACCAAATTTGCTGGAAAATGAGACCCACGACCTAGAACATAAGTCGTTATTTGGCTAAGTGAACTCATAAAACGGCTACTTTTACAACTTTTCGATCAATGATCACAACATTCGGTACTCGATAACGAGTCTAGCACTCGAAACAAACCAACACACCGGCGATTCTTGCTCAACGGTAAGAAAAGAACTTTCTTGAACCCATGACTCTATGAGAAAGTGCGTTTTCTTAATATACTGGTGCACACGTGGGAAAAATACGTGCTACCAACTTCCATTGATCTTTTTCGTAGTATAAATGGTCGTATAGTCGATTCGTGGGCCAAGTTTCCATGTGGATTGTCTTCCAGTTGGACGACTTCGGGGAGACACGAAAATTGTCAACCTTTTTAAAGACGCATGGACTTCTAGATATAGTGAATGTGATTTTCCTTTGAGTTGCACAAACTAAATTTTAACAAATTGCCTCAAAGTCTTCTGAATGAAAATACGATACACATTAAATGACTTTTGACCCGTTCTTTTCTTAACTTTGCTAGTTTGTTTACTTGACCCGTTTGGGCCATTCATTAGAATGGGCCGGGATCCACATCGTGGCCTTCAATGTGGTGTGGATCTGATCGAGTATATCTGTATATAAGGTGCAACCAAGAACCATAAAGGCAATATAAACTTTGAAAAAACATTTCTACGAATAACCCTTATACCCTTGATGACATGTAACCAAAAAACAAGAAATAATATACGAATTAGGAGTGACAAGTCTGTGGGTTTTTTCCCTGAATCACCTGTAACGGCTTATGGTCTACATCTCGTAATCTAGAGTAAGTGCATGGCTTCACCATTATACGGTGAGGTGTTCCCTGATGTCGAATACTGACTAACTGTTAAAAAAAAAAAGAATCAAGAATAATGAATAGATAATTAGCCCAAAACCTTGTTTTATTTAACCTAGGTTAATATCCTAATCCTACATGTATGATTTTAGCTAACATATGTTTACAGAGTACTTAAAAGCTAAATAATGAATAGATAATTATGTGTATGTAGACATATCACATATCGTGTTTGGAAATGGTAGTTAAAAATTTAGGGAAAAAGAAACATATTGTTAACATGGTTAAACAAATCAATCTAATCTACTTAATCCATAGCTAAAATAGAATTATTTGTTGTTTTTTGATTATGAAACGGATGATCTTATATAAAGGGTCTAATTATCACTGACTACCATTCCATGAACAACAACTTTCTTATGTTTGTAAAGTTAACAACCATTCTATAAAGATGTTAACCACTACTAACACTTAAACTACCAATGTAAAAGGCACAAAATGACAAAATATTGTGAACGATCAATATACAAATGTGTTATTTGGTACAAACTATACACTAAAAAAATATTATTTATTCACACTTACTTTTTAAAAATATGAGAAAACTTATTAATTTGTTCACATTTAAAAATATTTAAAAAATATAAAGATTTAAAAGTATGAAAACTTTTAAAATTTATAATTTTTCCACACTTATATATGTGGAAAGAAAAAGTTCACATTTAAAAGTGTGAACAAATTTCAAACATATTCACATTTAAAAATTATAACACCTAAATTCTTTACACTTTTCTTGTGTGAAGAAATTTAGTGTTACCAATTAATCCTCACACTTCTAAGTGCGAACGATCAATATACTTTCACACGCTAAAAAGTGTGAATTTTCTTTTTTACATATATAAGTGTGAAAAAAGTATAATTTTCAAATTAGCTTACACTTTTATAAGTGAATACCTTTTACATTTTGTTAAAATGTGAATAAATTAAGCAATTTATGCACACTTGTAAAAAGCAAGTGTGAATAAATGAATTTTCTTTTTGTAGTGACATATATTATCCGTGTACAAGTGACTTGCAACCTAAAAACGATGGTTGTGAACTTATGGGTTCAAATCCCGGCATATATCATTTAATGGTCGGATACGGTATAATGTAGTAGGTTTAGGCCTATTTTTCTTTTTTTACTTAACAGCCTTAATAATCAACAACTTAATATATTCAGTCAAATTTTATGTTTTCTTTTTTTACTCAATAAACAAAAATAACCATTAATTGCTTATTTTATTTTTAATACAACAAATATTAATTATACATTTAGTTGCTTAATACACTATTAAAAAAAATGAGACCTTAGTTAATACTTTACAACGGTTCAAAAAAGATCAAATGGCGCCCATGGCCTAATGGATAAGGCGTCTGACTTCTAATCAGGCGATTGTGGGTTCGAGTCCCACTGGGCGTGCTTACAATTAAATTTTACTTTTTTTAACCTTTTACTCTTGATCAGATCAGTTACGAATGGCGAGTTCATTCATATTTAGTAACTGTAGATTTATATTACGTACATACAAAAACCATCTAGATATATAATAAGTTACATTTCTTAATCCAAACATCACATAAAATTTTTCTGATCTCCCAATATTTTTATTTGACACATTCTACATATATACACAACAAGTACGCATATATATAAAAATTTGTAACAAAAAACATAAATAAATGTCGATCATTGGCGGTGATGTCGAATCGGTATCACCGAGTTCCACCGCCGGATCGACACCGGCGACACCCAGAAATCGTGTCAAATTCCTATGTAGCCATGGTGGCAAGATCCTCCCTCGTCCCACCGACGGCCATCTCAAATACGTTGGAGGGGAAACACGAGTAATCTCTGTGTTACGTGACATTACGTTTTTAGGTATTTGTCCACGCATTTTGAAATCTCATATTTGTAATCAAATTATGGTTTCATTTTTATTTATATATTGGTTTTGTATGCATATGAATATTTTGATCTTAGATTTTATTTTATTTATATTTAACGTTTGTGTTTATGTATACGAAGGATGTGGATGGTCGTGTTTATATATTTTAAAACACATTTTATTTGTGGTTTATAACTTTATCTGTTATGATTTGAATCCATATAACGTTTTACACGTGAATGAACATAGATACACACTTTTTACATGTGATAAATATACAGTACAGGTACTTTTGAAAATTTTGTAGTTCTCTATGACTTTTATTTTGACCTTTCACTAAGAATAGTATCATATATCATCATGCTTTCATACATGTTGTATTTTATTCAATGTACCAACCATTTTTGTTCTAATTGTGAATTGATTGATATGTAATTCTTGTTTTGAATTTGAATTGATAGAACTTAAGAAGAAGCTAACTAGCATGTTCGACGGTGAAATGATCTTAAAGTATCAGTTACTGCCAGAGGATCTTGACGTATTAGTTACGGTAAAATCAGATGAAGATGTACGCCACATGGTTGACGAATGTGATAGACACGAAGAGCTAGGAGCACCAAGACTTCGGGCCTTCCTTTTTCCTGCGAATCAAGTTGTTACAGTAAACCATTTGGGCCCGATAATGGATCACTACTCTCTTGAGCAAAGATATATAAATTGCCTCAATGGGATTACAATTCATCCAACATCACCACCATTATGCAACAATTTTAGACAAATCCCGGTTAACACTAGGCACACGACTTTCAGCATTTCCTCTGCTTGTTCTTCCCCTAGAACACTGCCTGAAACAAATAGTACGGTTACAAACTCTGAAGTAGTCAACACTAGTCTTCATGGTAAGACTAGTTCATTAACTAGAAACCATAGTTCACCTAGTTTGTCTAATCTTGGTTGCAGTTCTATAACAAACCACCAGAACCAGATTGTGACGGCGAACCAAACCAACCAACAACTGCCACAGTCACCACAACCGAACCATTTTCATCCACACTTTCATACTCATCACCACTCCCAACCCCACATGTCTCCAAAACCACCGTTGGATCGCAATCCTTACAAGACTCCTTCTGGACCCGAGAATATTGGCAGGATAAGGTCTGAGTATTACAAGCATCAAATGGATTATTCACCGTCATCTTATAACGTTAGAGGGAATAGAGGGGGACAAATGCACTATCAAAGAGGTTCAGTACCTTATGATGATTACTATGGGAATTATAGGTATGACCGAAGCAATAGTCCTCCAAGCCCTGATGTCGTGTCTCCAAGTCATAGGATTACTTCAGGACGCTATGAATCATGAAATGGTGTCGTCGGTTCATTTCTTCAGTTATGAATGAAAATATGGTTATATATATAAGCCCCAAGTCTGACTATGTTTGTTAGTTGATTACCTACAAATGTAAATATATGAACAATGATATATTAACTGTAAAGCTTAATATGGCATATATGAAAAGAGTCGTATTCTGAAACTCATCACTGTTTTTATGTCCAAGTGAAATTATTGTTCAAGAGATATTTGCTATTCGGGTCTTGAAATGTTTCGACTTTCAAGTGTGTACTTGAACTAAGAGGATCCCCAAACCTTGCCACAGGTGTTATCAAACAATGACGAATTATAACAAAGGTAACCGGCAAACAAAGGAACAAAACCTAAGTGAGCATATAATGTATGTCTCCATATATTCATTTTCACTAAACTGCTTCTTTAGCTTACATGTATAAATCCTATAACGTTTTTGGTTGCACACGATCATGACAAGCTTTTCTTAGACACAGGATTACTGGTTTAGAGACCCCCATGAGTCTTAGAATAAGGGTGGTGATTATCTTCTATGTACCGTTACAAGTTTATCGGATGTCCCCAAAGGGACAATATGGGTGGTGTTTATATAGATAGTCAAGTTATGTAAAGGAGATTTTGCATCCATGCTGCAATTATGGGATTAGGTGTCTGCCTTTGCTAATCTTGAGGTGGGCTAATTCTGTGCTGTATTGAGGTTAATCTTACTTCAAACCAAGGTTCTATTTCTATATATCTATGTTAATTTAGAGTTGAAAAATATACTTTTTTATCTATGAAAACGTCTTACGCCTCTGTATGCAAGCAATTAGCATCTCCACTGTATGACTGTTGTGGTGTAGACACTCTATTGACACTTGCACACACGTTTATCCTTTACACGGTTAGTGCTTGCATTTTCTAACAGACATTGAGTGAATACATATGAGGTTTCGGTTTCTAGTCAATGTCCTCGAGAACAACTAAATTTACCATTATAAATGTTTTGTCAAAGAAAGGTTGGTGTGTATATCAGAGAATCACCACTTTTACGGTTTTACCTAAGAAATCAAGGAAAGACAAAATCAAAGTAGAGACTGGACTTGCACTTGCAGGATGTTAGAATTCGACATGACTGTTACACATATTTAAATGAACTCTCGTTCTACATAATTTGGTGACATTCCGATGACTATGTGAACACTTTTTCAGAAAAGACTTTGGTAAAGCCTTGTTTTCGCTTATTGCATCCATTGAGTTATTATCAGACTATCAGTATTTGATGAAAGTTTGTGTTGTTCAGCATCTATCTTGTGGAATAAGAAATGGGATAACAAGACTTGGGTTGATAACAAGGTACAAATCCCTCTTTTTGACCTTTTTATAACTTACATTGATTGTTAAAAGTTACTCGTAATACAGATAAAATTTAAATAATTTCAAGTATGTTAGTATAAGATGATGATTCAAGGCAAAAAAGACTGATCACAGAAAGGTGACAACAACCGAACAACATAAAAACAACAAGAGGACAGGATCGAAAATCAATGTTGCTTACACAACTCTAGGAGCTGAAGGTAAACACCGATATAAAGTAAGTTATTATTTGATGATGAGTGCATAAACTAATGTGGTATGTTTTGAGACTGTCATTATATTAAGTTTTTGAAGATATCATGTGGTTGTATATGTTCAAACTACAGCAAATTTTATTAAACATTTTCAGATCTTTTGGGTTGTATGAGCTTCTAATGTCCTATTCAATTAGTAAACAATGCTTTTTGTTTTGCTTCAGGTCCCCTATATTATAGAAAATATGTATGTCACAGTTGTGACATCTGGTTTTCCTATCTTTGTGTTAATATGATTTACTAGTGTAAAACAAATTTTGAATGATATATTGTCTTTACAAAGCAACTGCATATGTGCAGAGAAGTTTAAAAGTGCAAGTATATTTTTGTAGAACATAATTGATACATGTATATGACAGATCCGATGGAAGAATACATGGAATTAGTCTCTACCTTTTGATAGAGATACAACTGTATGCATTTGCAGTATTTCAACTTCCTCGTATGCCATATTGCCACCCATGGCTGGGATTTTGGTTATTGTTGATCTTATGGAAAAATGTCCTACAAGTTTAGAGTCTGTTATATATCTTATAGTTTTGTTACTTATCATATTGTACCCAAGCATGTTAAATAACCCTTCATAGTTCTCATTGACATATACATACAAGGTATATAACATCTTTTGATAATAAGTAATTCTATCAAGCTTGTAGTCTGTTATTGCAGCCACATAGCTTATACCTCCTTTTGTCTTCTTCAATTGATGGGTTCCACACTTTATTTTTGTAGTTACATACTTACATAGCTTATAATTGATTATTGAGATGTAACATTATTTTGTCAATGAGATTTGCAATTGAGTTCATTGACCAATGTTGCATACTTGCACATAACGTACATATAGTTCAGGGGTAAAGAGGAATATAGGCATGAAAGTACATATAATTATATCAGTTGATTTAGGTTGAAAGAGAATTTGAAACAATGGTCTCGACTCTTGACAACTTCTTTTCAGAATAGATGCTAAAATGAGCAGATCTCATGATCATGGTTAATTATTTGAGCTCGTCAATTACTAGCACGTCACTACAATATCGTTGCAGATGCAATCAAACACTACATGTTGAACGGGCTCATCATCATATGTTTTCAAACTAAACCTACACCTATTTCAGGGTGGACAAAAACCATGCCGATTATTGTGAATCTCCCCAATAACTCAAATGGAGCTCAAACTGCTTGAGACAGCCATGTAACAGTGTACCAAAATTGATGTCAATCCGTCTGGAATTTTTAGGAAATTTGTTTCACTGGAAGTGCTCTCCAACCAATATCTTTTCGATAAAACCCACCTTCCCATTTTATCTCTTCAACAGCCCGGTAAGCTCTATCTCTTGCTTCTTCAAGATCTTTTCCCTTTGCTGTGACTCCCAAAACACGGCCTCCAGTTGCAATATAATTGCCATCTGCATCTACGGCTGTTCCTGCATGAAATATTTTAACACATGGAGCTGCTACCTCTGCTTCTTCAAGGTTTTGAATTTTGGTTCCTTTCACATAGTTTCCAGGGTAGCCGTTGCTAGCCATGACCACCACCATGGCTGAACCAGGGGCCCAATCGAGAGTCACAGAGTTTAGTTCACCTTTACAAGCAGCAAGTAGGACTTGTGCTAGATCAGACTCCAAACGAAGCATCAATACCTGTTTTACTCAGAAATTCATTAAACTTCGAAGAGCAACTCAGACCAGGGTTTCTGGATTTGCATTTTATTAACTGGCAACATCATCATTACAGTTTTTGGTCACAATAATAAACTTTTAACATATGCTTAAACAAATTCTGTTTCTGCATAAATGGCTATTTAGAGGGCAAATAATCAGTTTTTGATAATTGATAATCAGTTGGTTACATGATTCTGATTAAGTCGCCTACATACTAACTGAAAAAGGTTTGTGTTGACTTTTGTCATATACAGGTAGAACCTAACTTACCTGGCATTCAGGATCTCCAAAACGCACATTGTACTCTATTAATTTGGGTAACCCAGATTTCTTCTCAATCATAAGTCCTGCATACAGAACTCCAACAAACTTGCAGCCCTCTTTTGACATCCCTTTAACCGTGGGAAGAATTATAGAACTCATAACCAAAGATTGAAGTTCCTGTGTCAAAACAGGCGCAGGACAGTATGCCCCCATTCCACCTGTGTTTGGACCTGTATCTCCATCACCAACTCGTTTATGGTCCTGTGCAGATTCTAAAGGTAGAGCATTTTCACCATCAACAAGAGCAAAAAATGACGCTTCTTCACCATCCAAAAACTCCTCTATAATTATGGAAGAACCCGCCTTTCCAAATGACCCCCCTACAAGAATCGAGTCAACAGCTTCAAATGCTTCCTGCAGACTCATAGCAACAATAACTCCTTTTCCTGCAGCCAACCCGTCTGCTTTAACAACTATGGGAGCCCCTTGATCCTTGATATACGTTTTTGCAGCCGACGGATCCGTAAATGTTGCATACTGCAACAGGAAATAGACAAATATGATAACAGAATTCTCAGTTTCTTTATTTGCAGCGGAAAATAAATGAAACGAAAGCATTTAACAGGTGCTTCGGTGTGCACTTTGAAACTGATTATATGAAAGATAGTGTTTGCAACTGATTTTACCCTTTGAAGTTGTTATCATTAGATAACTAGTTTAAAAAAAAAGGGTAGAGGGCACCCTGTCCCCGGAACCACATTAGATCCCCATCATCCCACCCCGTAAGGGTTATAATGCCTGTAACATATACCTTCACTTAATACATTAGATAACTAGTTAATTAAGTGTTATACAGGAATTAAGAAATAGGACATTCTTTAAAAAAAGAAAGAAAAAAAAAGTGAAACATCTTACGAAATGGTATAAAAAGTATCCCAGTGAAACAGAGTGGATAATTAAGTAGTAATTTCATTTGACTCTATGATTATCAGATTTGTTGCAACTAGTATGAAGCTGCTTACCCAAAAACTGGTTATTTAGTAATTAGATTATTAGAAGTACAATATTTTTATCTAAGCATTAAAGACTGATTGTTTTGATTATACAAGTGATAATAATGAGATGATCAGTTCAAAAATGCTAATTCAGATTCCACTTTTTGTAGCATAAATTCAAGAATAGTACAAACCTTTGCGGTTGGAATTCCGTACTTATCACATAAACTCTTCATGAAGTTCTTGGAACCTTCCAAAGCAGCAGCTTCTGCAGAAGGGCCAAAAGCATGGATCCCAGCTTTCAGAAGATCATTTGTGAGACCTGAAACAAGAGGAGCTTCAGGACCCACCACAACAAGCCCAATTTCCCATTTACGGCAAAAATCTATCACGGCTGAACTGTCAAATATATCAAGATCTTCAATACAGGTGGCATCCCCTGAATTAGAAATGCCAGCATTTCCAGGGGCACAAAAAACAGCATCACAGGACTGAGACCGCTTCAAGGCGTAACAAAGTGAATGTTCTCTTCCACCACCACCAATAACCAGAACACTAACTCTTTCTTCTAAAAAGCAAATTGGATAAAAAACAATCAGAAAACATTAAAAAATAGGTTGATGTTGGTGTAGCTATTGTCCTTGTTTCTCACCAGAAATGGCATGATCTGCAGAAACACTGTTGAAAATAGCGGTGAAGGATTGAAAACGCTTCATACTGTGATAAGTATGTGAACCACAAAACACTACTGATTTCAGAGTTCTGGGTTGCAGGAAGAAAAGTTGAGAAACTTTCTTTGGAAACTGCCTCTGACCCGAAAAAGGCAGCTGATTTAATTTCATGGAAACTCCGAAACTATGTGAAATGCAAGCCATTTCAATTATGTCCTAGCAGAATCTATACCCAAGACAAGAAAATTATTAGCCTCCATATATACTAGTATAAGCAAACAGCGAAACTATATATAAAGAAAGGGTAAACATCCAAATGTTATTAAATCCTTTGGCTGGTTCAATTATTCATGTTCAAAACACCTTTAAAACTTGGAGTATATAGCCTTGAAAAAAAAAAGATTTCTTTTATTAAAAAAATGCATTTTTCCATCTTTTTCGAAGGCACTTGATTAAACAGTCTAAACTGCTCTAAAACCCTAAAGATTAAACCCCTTTAGTTATAATAAAATTAAAAGCAACTGCATGCACAAAGATAAACAATTACATAGGCAAGTTAATCAATGCACACACACTAATATATAATTTGCAAGAATTTAACTATAAACATATGCTAAAAACTAAAAAAGCACAGAACTTTAACCATAAGAAACAAAACCCATCACATATAGAATAAAACTATAAAAGTATAAAACATTTAAATTTCTTTTTCATTCAGGCATTTTATCAAACACCTGCAGTGCAATATAAAAGCTTTGAAAGAAAAAAGAGTTGTTACCTTTTTTTAGTAGCGGTAAGAATATTCACACAGAATAAAAGGGTGTGCTGTGTTACATACAAAGAGATGGATAGATATAAACACAGCTCTGTACGATAAAGATAAAGAAAGTATTAAACCTCGAAAAACCTGACAATATATATCTTTTATCTATTGGCGGCCCACCGGAGAGATGACAATTAACAGTAAATATGATACAACGTTCCAATCTAATTTGCACTCTAAAACAAAAAAAGGTTAAGCTTGTAGCTTGTGAAGTAAAAGTAGTACTTTATCAGGGGACTTGATTCTTTGATGAATTTTGTGGAGAAAACATTTGACTTACCTAGAGATTGGTGAAGTAAAGGCTACTTTAGCACTCTAATACGTTGTTTCATAATGGTTGACAAAATGTCCAACTAATTTTTACTTTTTTTAAAAGTTTACTACTCGTATTATTCACAACGCCAATACACACCAAATCACAGTAAACTATACACAACAATATTATATCAACTCAAAATTACACCACTTGTTCCATGAGATCGATCATTTTTTCCTCTATTACTATACCATAAGAAACCAAGTGCTCTAATATCATTAAAAATCCTCTCGATGTTGATAGTGCCATTGGCAAAACACAGTTCATTTCGCATTTTTCAAATGCACCAACAAGTGATAAAGACATTACCTTTCAAGGCTTCAACACCCATCTAGCCTTTTTTCCGAGCCCAACTGTTTTATGGATATTGAGAAGATCCTCTAATGAAAAGAAAAACAAAGGTGGAACCTTACACCACGTTCCCACCCTGTGCCAAATAATCGAAGCCACTTCACACCCATACATCAAATGCTCGACTGATTCTTCCTTTTGCTCACACATACCACAGATGACAGAACCAAATTGGCAATTTCTTGATCTCAAAGCCATAAGAGTTGGAATTCTATCCATCCCGACTCTCCACATAAATAAGTTACATTTCCTTGGCACCCATTTGGACCACCTAAACACCCGTCTATTGCTGAAATCTTTGTCACTCATGAGAAACTCTTTAACGTTCTTAACTGTAAACACAGGTTCCTTCCCCCCGATCCACAACCATCGATCCTTGTTACTGTTTAATTTCTTTCATTCCAGCATCGGCTTAATACCTCTACTTTCACCTGTTTCAACATTCACCAGCCAAGTACTAAACTCGCTATCATCTCCCAAAAACATATTTGTATCCAAACAATACTTTTCAGTCTTTTATCCTATTATTTTTGAAAAAGACCCGGGAAAACATTCTTTAGCGGTTCATTGCCCATCCAATGGTCGGTCCAAAACCGAATATCTCTGCAATCTCCAAATTCTCATTTGACCAGATTGCCCAACCCAGTTCCAGCTACCTTCAGTTTCATAACACATTTCATAATAGAGCACCAAACTCCCGTCATTGCCCCATTAACTGGAACAGTGGACCAACACCTTTTAGTCTCGTGTAATGCTTTAATCACTTTTCTCCAGAGACAATTTGGCTCGTTTTTATACCTCCAAAACCATTTGGACAGGAGAGCATCGTTCACGTCCCTTAATTTGCACAATCCAAGACCTCCCACGACGATTGGGGATGCCACCATATCCCACACAACCCAATGTATCTTTTTCACCTCATCATTCCGACCCTATAAAAATCGTGTCCAACTAAATCAACATTTTAAGTTTGACTAAATGGATGTCTGGACGATGAGCGCCAGTGATGTTAATGATGACATTATGGTGGCGGTGGCGATACGTGGTAGTAGCGTGGCGATAACCGGTGATAGTGGTGCCAACGACTAGTGTAAGTAATTTATGTACAAAGAGTGTAATGTAGTTATTTTAGAAATCAAGTGATAAATGTTTTAAATTAATGCATTATAGATATTTTTAGTATAATATATGTTTCGGTTATTAGAGATATAGAAAGTCTGTGGGCATTTTAAGGTTATGAAATCTTAGTTGAGAAAAATATAGATAATAAATACTTTATAGGGTAAATTACACAAATCATACCCGAGGTTTGTTCGAAACTACATTGGTAATACTTACAATTTAAAAATTACGCGAGGCATACTTATCGTTGTCAAAAACTTACACTAACCATACCTATCACTGACAATTATTTATTTGGCTGTTAAGTCAAGTCACGTGCCGTCCATGTGAAGTACCAAAACCGTAATTTCGTGTAAACTTCGAATATCATCCATGTAATTTACCCTAATGAAAGGAGTCAAGGTATTTTGGCCAAAATACCAAAAGGAAGTAAATCCGTTTTTTTTATTCCCGTGGAAGTCCACATTTTGGCCGAATCTTGTTCCATAATGGTACGGCAAAATAATTAAGATATATATATATAAGGAAAAGTGAGTATGAGGCTGTTATGCACCCAACTGAGTGAAAAACCCCTCACATACTAATATTTTAATATTTTAAATAAATACATGGCCCCCCCATGATTTTTACCTTTTAAAAAAAGGTATGTGAGGGGTTTTTCACCCAACTTGGGTGCCTAACAGCATCATATTCCCTTCCCCTATATATATATACATTTCATTTATTAAAGTAAGTAGATATTCTATATTAAAATTCACATATACACATACAGTCAAACCTCTATAAATTAATAATGTTGGGGTCGCGGTATTTTATTAAATTATCGAGATATAATTATATCGATAAATTAATAAATTATTAATTTAAAGAGGTTCATGTATCACTTTCAAAATTTTCATATCTAATGTACATTCACACATTAAATGACACAAGAGTCCAAAGCAAATTGCTTTCGACGATAAAATTTGTTTCATGAAAAAGACATTCGTGAGCTTAAGAGCTTGATTACGGGTATGCATTATTAGCACAAAAAGGATGTGAATGAGTTGCGGGATTATCCTGGTGAAAATAATGAATGCTATGAGGTTCAAAACATTAAAAAATTTGTGATGGTTACTGTTCAAAATCTAGTTGATGGTGATATAGTAATTTTGAAATCAATCACTCGGAAATAAGCGGCTAACAACTCTTCACAACTTTTTGTTGCGACAATGTCTCAACTTTTAAATGCAATGTAGAAATTTAAGGATAAATTCAACATAGATTTAAAGTTTAAAAAAAAAAACAAGTGACTATAGATGCATTTTTTACTAAACAATATTAAAATTTTGAAATATATATAGTTTTGATGGGACCTATATATTTACCTTGGGTTTCAAACGTGTGGTTTACATCCCTGTTATGAGGTTCAAAACATTAAAAAATTTGTGATGGATACTGTTTTAGCAGGTTCAGGACATTTTCAGGTTTCATAGCACTTTTGGTCCCTACTTCGGAAACCTTTTGCAAATTTGGTACAAATTAACGGTGGTTGTTAAATGAAGCCGTTAAGTGCCGTTAAAATTAAAAATGGTATTTAATTGTAAATTTCTAAAAATCTAAAGGGTATTTCTGTCAAAAGTGTTAATCAAAAAGTTTGTCCTTTTGTCACAGTTTATTCCGATTATTGCTTTTATATCCATTTCTTTTATTTAAAAAAAGATATTTTTTCTGCAAACTTCCCTCTTCGATTCCATTTTCGCAATTTGTTAAATTGATCTGAAAAACATCAGATTTTGTTTGTGATCCGATTCCGGTCATATTCATATTTTAAGTTTTCCGATTCATCGAGATTCGTTGACAGTTACTTTCCAGGTGAATTTTCTGGCAAAGTTTTTTGACTGAATAATAGGCTAGGGTTTGTGCGGAATGCAAGCCTGAGCATTTTGGTACCGGGCGTGTTTTATTTCGTAAAATCAAAGTTGAAATCGCAAATTTAAGTTTTTTGGCAAATTGCCATATTTTCCAGCGACGGTTTCTGAAGTTCATTTTGGTCAGGGTTTGTGCGCGGTGGAATTCTGAGTCGATTGGTATTAGTTTCGAGTTTATACTCGAAGAAGGGAGGAAGAAATCGTGAATTTCGTTTTTCCCGACGCGTTATGAATTTTCCGACGAACTGTTGAACATTCCGACCACCATTGTCTCTTACATTTAGCGAGCTAAATTATAAAACTTTCATTTATAGAGCTTGTAAATTTTTATAATTTTTTACAAACAAGCACTTGTATATCTTAATGACAACGTGACAAACTTTTTAACCATCACTATTAACACAAATACTCCTTACACTTTTATAAATATACAATTAAACACCATTTTTAATTTTAACAACACTTAACGGTTTCATTTAACAACCACCGTTAATTTGTACCAAATTTGCAAAAGGTTTCTGAAATAGGGACAAAAAATGCAATGAAACCTGAAAAGGTCCTGAACCCGCCAAAACATACAAACCACAAGGACCAAAAATGCAATTAACTATATAATTTATCTCACACACAAATACACCTATATATACCCCACACATATATAAAACAAAAAATAAAAGATAAAAGGTCGACTCACCTCGAGCGTCCCCATCTTCCACAGGAGGACTAATGTTGAAGACGCAGACACAAGGACGCATGGTATCAATAGGGAGGGAGCGTCTACATTTCCAAGGACGCACGTGAAGACTCCCTATAAGCACTGCCCTAACAGCATGTTGCCAAGTCATGGTATAATATTTAACCGACAAATCTATCGTTATGATACACCAAAGCACGCTATCATTTAACTTTTATTACTCCATAATATTACAATATTAATAACAATCTTAAGAAAATATATAAAAAGGAGATTTCTAGGCATTTAATGCTAAAATATACGTATCATCAAATTCGATTTTTGAAACCACTAAACTGCAAACCAAATTGAAACGAAACAAGAGGCGGTGGTGTGTTCTACCGGTTTCTTCCAAACCGGTTTCAAACCAAGTCTCACACCTTCCCCCCTCAGAAAACTACTACAGTAGTAGACATAACCATCAGGAAGATTCTATAACCTACCAGCTATTCCTAACCTTAAGATGTTTCAATTGGGAAATGCTCTCTGGAAGATTCTTTAACCTATCAGCTATCCCCAAGACGTCTAACAGTTCCAAACTTTGTAAACGTCTAAACTCATCAGGCAGTTTCTCAAGCTTATCGCAATATGAGAGATCCAATGTTTTCAAACGAGTTATCCAACGAGTTGCAACGTTTCCACTACTTTTTGACTCGACTCGTGACTCGTACGAGTTTAACAACTATGCCGATATCCCCAATTATATACATACAGACGCAAAAATCCAAGTTTATTAATACGAGTATATAAATGATGCCATGTAACAGAAATGTACAAGCCATGAATGTTAATTAGGAAGATTCTCTAACCTAGCTTCTAGCTATTTCTTGACCTCAAGATTTTTCAATTGGGAAATGCTCTCTGGAAGATTCTTTAACCTATCAGCTGTCCCCCATGTGACGTCTAACAATTCCAAACTTTGTAAACGTCTAAATTCATCAGGCAGTTTCTCAAGCTTATCGCAATATGAGAGATCCAATGTTTTCAAACGAGTCATGTTACAGATGCAGTCAGGAATATTCTCTAAGGATGAACAATTGAATAAGAGTAACTCCTCTAAACACTCCAATCTATCCAGATCCTCGGGTAACTGCTTTAGGTTCTCACACCAACCAAGGTCAAGTACTCTTAGACGAGTCATGTTACAGACGCAATCAGGAATATTCCGCAAGGATCCAGACAAAGATAGGCTTAACTCCTCTAAACACTCCAATCTATCCAGATCCTCGGGTAACTGCTTTAGGTTCAGACACCATTGAAGGTCAAGTACTCTGAGATGATGCTTCAACATATAAATGCTATCATCTACTCGAAGATGATTCATGTTTGGAAACGACAGAGTACTACTCTTAAACTTCTCCAGTAGATATGAAAACGACCCATAATGATGTTCATCCTCATAATCATCGATGACGGAGAGGACTCTAAGCCTTGGAAGTTCTACAGGCACAAAGATTTTTTGACAGCTACTCAGTGATAACACTTCCAGATTAGGGGTCAGCCCAAGGTTGAAGCTACGTAACTCTTTATTACCACTGAGGGTGAGTTCAGTGAGCATTGTACATTCAACAGGCATATCGAGTTCCTCTAAATCTTTACAATAATCAACAGGCATGACTAGTTCCTCCAAGGCTTCACATTCTTCAACTGATAACACCTCCAGATTAGGGGTTATCCCAAGGTTCAAGCTACGTAAGTTGGTGTGACTGACGGAGAGTTTAGTGAGCATTGGACATTCAACAAGCATGACGAGTTCCTCCAAGACATCACAACGTTCAACTGATAACACCTCCAGATTAGGGGTCATCCCAAGGTTCAACCTACGTAACTTATCGATACCGAAAAGGGAGAATTTAGTGAGCATTCGACATTCAACGGGCATGACGAGTTCCTCCAAGTCTTTGCATTCTTCAACTGATAACACCTTCAAATTAGGGGTCAGTCCAAGGTTCAAGCTACGTAACCCATAGATACTATGAAGGGAGAGTTTAGTGAGGGGCAGCACAAGGTTCAAGCTATGTAAGTTACCGATATAATGAAGGGAGAGTTTAGTGAGCATTCGATATTCAACAGGCATGACAAGTTCCTCCAAGCCATAACAAAATTTAACTGATAACACCTCCAGATTAGGGGTCAGCCCAAGGTTCAACCTGCGTAACTTAGTAAAGGAAACGTTGAGGGACTTCAGAGGTGAAAGACATTCGTTGGAAATGGTGAGTTTTTCTAAGGCTGTACATTCGTATAGGTCTAGCTTCTTGAGATGCGAACATTCATCAGAAATGTTGACTTCTACCAACTTTTTACATTGACGAAGAACCAATTCTTCAAGATTTGGAAGCATCCCACCAGAATTTAAGGTTTCTATTTTAGAATAACCAAGGTCAAGGAGCCTGAGTTTGGGAAGAACCTATCAAAAGAATATATAAAAGAGAGATGAATTGAATATAAATAAAATAAAATATATGCAGCACCATACAGATCAAATTAAACAAATTAACGAGTACTCTACCTTTTTTTTTCCCCCTTTCCAGAGTTGATGGATATGGCTATAGGGCATTTCCATCACAACAAGCCTATCTCCTTGAAATGTATTAGGTAAATACCTATAAGGGTATCTATACCAATGTAGAAATTGTAAACTGCTTGGAAGGTATTTGCCAGCTTCAACAAATTCATCTATTTTAGATAGCCACACCACGTGAAGAAAACATAGTCTTCTCATCTTTTTAAGACTTCGCGAAAGTTTAGCTGGACGGAGATTTGTGTGCTGTAGTTTTATACCTCTTATTGATTCGGTACCCTGTAATATAAAATATATAAATGACATAGAAAAGTTTATCATAACAAATAGAAATATGATATCTCCCATATTACAAAATAAACTTGACCCTTACCAAGTCTTTATCTACTATAGTTTCAATTTCATGATTAATCCATAGTAGCTTATGGCGTTCCGGCTCATCAGGATACAAGCTACGCACAATATGCATCCCCATTTCTTCTACATGATCATGCATGTCCAACAACCTCTTATCATTATCATCATCATGCATGTCCAACAACCTCTTATCATTATCATCATCATAAGCATCATTACGATCATAATACTTATGACCATCACAAAAAGTAATTAAGGATTTCTTCTCGAGAACTCCTAAACCAATTTTAGCTCGATATCCTAAACTTTCTAGTATTATGATTGCTCTCTTCTTCTTTTCGCCTTTCAATAGGCAAGCAACATGTAGGAATATGTCTTTCTGATCCTCCTCTAGAGCATCATAACTTATTTTCAATATTTTCAAGGTATCACCCCATGGAATTGTTTCTAATCTTTTGATGGCATCTTCCCATGCATCCGTAGGACAATCACGAAGAGATGAACTTAAAGTTTTGATGGTTAAAGGAAGACCAGCAGCATATCTTACAACCTTTTCAGATAGCTCTTCATAACCCTGAGCTGGACACTCTGTTTTAAAAGCATACCTACTAAGGAGACGAATTGCATCCTCATCTGATAACGTACTAACATCATGAATACTGTGACTCTCAACTCCATGGGCTACCAATACTTGCCTATCTCTTGATGTAATGATGATTCTACTTCCTGGCCTAAACCAACTTGGTTCTGCCAATGCCTCAAGTTGCTTTCCATTGTTCACATCATCTAGAACTACAACAACTTTTATACTAGGCATCCTCCTTTGCATCATACTACGCCCCTCAAAATCACTTGGCACATCAATGCTTTGATCACCATACACAGAAGTTAGGATCTGCTTTTGCATATCCTGCAAACCCTTGGAGTCTTCTGAGCGTTCTCTAACATTCTGAACAAAGCTTTTACCATCAAACTGATTGGCTATACGATTAAAAATTACACCTGCCAGAGTCGTCTTCCCCACACCACCCAGACCGGTGATCCCTATCATCCGAACGTCATCAAAGCCAACTTGTAAACTCAAAAGTAATTTCTCCACCCGGGTCGTCATGCCCACTAAGTTATCATTAACATTGAAATTGGCGAAATATGGCTTTTGTGAAATGGCATGAACAATTTTCTCGATGAATTGAACTTCATGCCTGTGTGTTGAAGAAGATTCAATCAAGTTACTCGGAATGTCACTTGACCAGTTATTTTCAATTGTATATATGACTTGTATATATATAATCATACATGAATTAGTAAACTAATTAGAAACTACAGATCGATTAAAAACCAACCATCAATAGATGGATTTGTACTTGGGGAACTTGACACTTGTAGTTCTTAATTGGTTCAAAATGGTGATACATGGTTTTAGTTTAAAAAAAAAAAGTATACTTCGTATATATATACAAACATGAGATGAGACATAAGAAAATACCCATCACCGGTCTTGGTCAACTCCCACCCTTCTAGAGACGCTGCTTGTGCCATAGCAGCTCTCCATCTCCCAGCAGCCTCATTCTCTAAGTGTACTGAAAATGCCTCTCCAACTTGCCCCTTTAGGTCGCGGACTTCGCTGGGTTTCACGTGATAGAAGATCGGGTATAAAGTTCGCTCCTCCTTTGGATCCTGGCATATTTCTAGGATCTCTACAAGCTCGTTTAAGCACCAATAGGAATCTGCATATCTCTCGGAAAAAATAACGATGTGAAACTTGGAATCTCTAATGGCTTTGGGGAGCTTGTCACTGATCCTTTCTCCGACCTTGATGTCTTTATCATCTTTGAAAACGATAATGCCACTTTTCCGAAGAGCATGGTAAAGGTGATCAACAAAACTGGTACGCAAGTCTTTACCCCTGAAACTTATAAAAACGTCGTAAATGTAACTCTTTTCAACCGATGAAGATGAAGCCGATGCCATTACGAATAAAATGGAAATTTTGCGTTTGGAGTGTGAATGGTTGTTTAGTTGACTTTGAATGTTCTTACAATCTCAATTCTTAGATCTATAATCAAATACTACTCGTAATAATAATAATAATAATAATACTAATAATAATAGTAATAATAATAATAATAAAAGCTTTTTAGACGACGTTGACTTGAAGAATCTTCGTTTTTTCTTAACGCGTTATTATTACCATTTTATTATGTTTCGTGTAATATCATTTTAAGGGTTTTGATTGATAAAATAATGTTATTAAAGATAATATATGTATATTACTAGATTTTAGACTCGTGTCCAACACTGGACACGAGACTTACAATATTATTAATATCAGATCTTCATACAATTAACTATTTAAGTCATAAAAGGTTTACAATCTTAAAAATATACGATTCCATGTTATACTTTGCAAGTTGTAATACAATAATTACATGAGACATATTGATGGTTCTGTTTGCTATAATCACTCCAGAAGGCAAATGTTACAATATTTTCAATATTATAAAAATCTTTGAAACCAATTATACTCATAATGTGATATATTATTGAATATATATTAGTTATTATTCAATTGAATATATATTAGTTATTATTTTATTGGATAAGTATTAGATATATATTAACCATTATTATTTATTTAATATATTAATATTATTGGGTAAAAAGTGTAAATTTGTGATGGAAAATGTACAAAAAGTGTAAATTAAAGTCAAAATTAAAAACAATGGTCAACTTTAAAAAAGCGAGAGTTGTGATTGGTCGATAAGTTATTAGAGCAACTATGTTTTAATATAATAAAAGAAGTGACCATAGTTAAATTAGTTTGTATAAATCTAAGTTTCTCTAGTTTAACAAAAACAGCTTAATATCAAAACTTATGAATGACCTACTCAAGTCTTTCAAATTTCATCAGTTTCTTAAATAATGTAGTCTAAATAGTTCAAACCTCGACCCAAAAACTAAAATGATTATCGCGTTTCATTTAGCAATGATATTGATTGAAATGACTATTGAACTTTTATCTTTTTACCTTCATATGATCATTATTTTATTTAATTTATGCACCAAACTAATCATTTTTACTTTCACAGCAAACTTTTGCTTCTTATCACCAAAGTTTCTATTTTCGACACCAAACAAACTTGTAATAATTATTTTTACTTTCTTTTTCTCATTTCAATAACAGCATCCATCCTTTTTTTCCCCTACAATTCCAACAAAATCAATGTTTTTGAAGTGTAAAAATAATGAAAAAAAAGTATATGGATGTAGATAAAGATTAAACATATTTACAAGATTGGGTTGCACTAAAAGAAGATCGATGATGGTGAGGAAATAAATTTTTTTAGAATGACAATACACTTATACACCATTTATCTAGCTTCATCGAAAAACCTGACCCAACCAAGTTTCAAACCCAAATCTGTGGGTAAAAACTTCACATATCTTCATACTAGTTCCGAGGTAATTGCCAATTGAATTCGACCTCATTGGCGAGAATAAAACGTTTTGCCAAATAAAATGGAGACGTGTCACGTAAAATTAAAGTGTAGCCTGAGATTCACCATAATCGGAAGAAAGGTATCATGCATTTATGTATAAAACTTGAAAGTTCATTAGAGTATATAGATCAATGAAAAAGTATACGATCTAACTGTATACAAGCCGAGAAGTACATTCAGACCTAAAACCACTTGGTTTCAAAGCCAAAAGATCCGAGAAGTACTCATAATGTGATATATCATTGAATATTGTATACAAACTAGTTGCAAAAGGGCTTTACTCAAAAGGACTGAATCGATTATTAAGAGACCTTATCTTCTATCTTAAAACGATCCCTTAAAGATCGTTATGACATTCGTATCTCATCATGATTTAGAGTTACATTAGATGGATGTCAAGACCACTTTCCTGAATGAAAACTTGCAATAAGACATATACATGTGAGCCTGAAATTACATAAGGTAAAGAACACATGGTCTACAAGTTGAATAAGTCCAAATAAGGGTTGAAGCAAGCATCACTAATATGGTACCTTAAGTTTAATGAAGTCATAAAAGAACCAGACTTCCTAAAGAATCAAGTGGATTAATGCACCTATCTCAAGATCAGTGAGAGTAAATTTACAATCCTTGTTTTGCATGTGGATGATATACTTGCAAGTAACAACTTGGATATGTTGCATGAGTCGAAGCATTTACTTTTCGCAGAATGTCGACATAAAAGATCTCGGTGATGCCTCTTATGCCATAGGTATCGAAATACATCGAGATAGGCGTAATGACGTTCTAGTTCTTTATTAAAAAAGACTTATATTGAACACATCTTAGAACGCCATAACATATAACACTACACACCCACTATAACTCTAGTAGTAAAAGGAAACGTATGTGATTGTTTCCGAAGTTTGAATAATGAGATTAATGAGTAAATGAGGATGATACCTTACTCATAAGTAGTTGGGAGCATTATATACGCTCGAGTCTGTACTTGTTCAGATATCGCTTATACTCCCGGTATGCTTGGGAGTTAACTATCTAATCCGTGATTAGCATATTGGAAAACGGTTAAAAGGTTCTACGATAATTGATAAGGACCAAAGACTACACATAAACTTATAGAAGAGGTGACAACTTAGAAGTAGTAGAATGTTTTAATTCCGATAAGAAGTCTACTTCTGAATGTATATTTATGATTAGTTGGCAAACCTATCTTTTGACGGAGTCATAAGTAGAAACTGATTACAACGTCTACCATGATGGTTGAATGTTCATAATTTCATATCATGGGATGTTGTTAAAGAGCCTAGTTAGTGGACTCGAAAATCGTCAACTTTGTTTATAGACCATTGAAGCTTTAGTGTGATAACTCAGCTACCGTAACTTATTTGAACAGTAATAGTTCAACTGGCGCTGAGATGCATCTCGATACAAAGTATCTGTTTGTGAACGGATTGAGGAAAATGTTCTTTGTATTGAGTGCACAAGTACACATATGATGCTAGTGGATCCAATGACCGAAGGTCTTCCTCCTAAAATCTTCGTAGGACACGTGTCGATGATGAGGCTTATTAAAAGACCAATTATGATAGCATGTTGTACTTATTGGTCATTATTATTATGTTAATGAAAATTTTCCTCCTTATTCAAGTTTTGTTTGTCTATTAGCTACACTTCGAGCTCATAATAGTGTATAGACATTATATAACAAAATTTGTCTTAGACAATTGATCATTGCTTATTAGTTTTAAATTTGAGTCATAGTTTGACTAGTGGAGGTCCTGAGTTGATGTTTTTCTTTACAACTGTACTTATTGGCTATGATTTCGGTTTAAAACAAAATGAGTATTATTCCGGAACTTATTTGAATACTCATAGATAAATGATGGCCCGGTCAAGTGGGAGAATGATGGAACCACGTTAGTGTGACCGTCACTGATCATGTATCATTCCTGATATGATAATTGACGATAATGAAATCTCTATGTCTAAGTAAATATATGATGAGCGTATTTACTCTTAAAGACGTAGCATAGGGTTTCCCATTTGATAATTGGAACTATGAGGACTAATGTTACATACATTAAACGCCAAAGAGGTTGAATGTGAAAATACTCTCGTTATAAATAGAGAGTCATAAACCCTAAGTTTAGGTTAATGAAGAAGCACTAATCACACATAATACCCTCCTAAAATTCGTGTGTCTCTTCCTCATCAAATCCGTGCATCATGTTCAAGCCGAATACTCATCCCATTATTACTCAATCAGCTTGTCATGGGAACCTGAAACCAATGACAATTATGCTTTATGTTCTTACAGGTTCCACAGGAAGATCTGAGATGTTTTATCACTTGAATCAAATCATGTTTATTTCAACATACGTGTCAAATTGTGCACCTCATGGGTATGATTTACAGATGTAATGTATCAACCAATGATTTGAAGTTTTTGTGTAAATTTAATTATCCAATTTAAAACTAGAAAACAAGTAATGTACGCAATCAAATCAATTTTTAGACTCCATAATTAGTTTGTGGATCGCGTAGTTCAACCTCTGACTTCCTGTCTTTAAATACCATAACTGCTACTAAAACTCTTTATCATTGTGTTCGTAAACATACTTCAACGTAAGTTACTCCTTGCAAACATGTTTCAATCTCCCCAGTATATGACTTCATGCTCACCACTTTTTAGGCTTATGATTGCCAGCCAATACATGTATTGAGTCAAGTATGGAGCACATAAAGCTTTTATTAGTGAAAATCTGCCATAAAGCGTTCTCGGGTATGGACTCGGGATTTGAGATTCTTGAGTATTTTTTGGTTGTTTTATATCATTGACTGTATTCTAATCATGTAGTGATTGATACATTAGTTCTTTATGTAAGATGGTATCTTAAAAACGTGCATCACAAATGTTTTTACTTAAGCCGTGTATCGCACAAGGCTACACTCTAGTGATATAAAAAAATTGTTCATATTAAAAAAAGGCCCCTCGATTTCAATAGTGTTTTTATCCCAAGCTTCTATATATTTTTTCTTTTTTAAAACCCTATATGATAATTACCTTTAGTTTTTTTTCTCATTTCAATAGCAACATCCATCCCTTTTCCCCCACAAATTTCCAACAAAATCAATTAAAATTTAAAAATAATGATAAAGAAAAGGTATATGATTAGATAAAAGATTAAGAATGTTTTGTAAACAGAAAAAAGTGATGGCAAAAAATAAAAGGAGAAAAAACAAGTATGTTTATACATCATTGGATTGCTTTGCAACTAATAACTCATGAGTTTTACAAAAGATATTATTAACGTTCTCAGAGAGGATTTAATTGCAAACTTGCACAAGGTATAACTGAAAACAATAAAATACATACATGATACATACTAGGATCGATGGGAGTCAAAAGAGACACAAAAATGAAGTTTCTATAACCTTCTAGCTATTTCTTTATAACCTGTAGTAAACGACAATTGGGAAACGTAACTATATGGAAGATTCTACATTCCAGTCCTTTATAACCTTAAGATTTTTCAATTGGGAAATGCTCTCTGGAAGATTCTTTAACCATGAATGTTAATTAGGAAGATTCTCTAACCTAGCTTCCAGCTATTTCCCTTGAAACCACAAGATGTTTCAATTGGGAAATACTCTCTGGAAGGTTCTTTAACCTATCAGCTATCCACCAGACGTCCAACTCTTTCAAACTTTGTAAACGTCGAAACTCATCAGGCAGTTTCTTAAGCTTATAGCAATATGAGAGATCCAATGTTTTCAAACGAGTCATGTTACAGATGCAGTCAGGAATACTCCGTAAGGATTCACAACCCATTAGGGTTAACTCCTCTAAACACTCCAATCTATCCAGATCCTCGGGTAACTGCTCTAGGTTCTCACACCAACCAAGGTCAAGTACTCTGAGATGATGCTTCAACATATAAATGCTATCATCTACCGGAAGACGCTTCATATTTTCAAACTTCACATGCAACTCCTCCAGAGTACTACTCTTAAACTTCTCCAGTACATATGAAAGTTCATCATCATAATCATCATCATCGATGATGGAGAGGACTCTAAGCTTTGGAAGTTCATCAGGCATATAGATTTCTTGACAATCAGAAAGTCTTAACGCCTCCAGATTAGGGGCCAGCCCAAGGTTGAAGCGTAACTTATCGATACGTTCAAGGGTGAGTTTAGTGAGCATTCGAAATTCAACAGGCATGACGAGTTCCTCCAACTCTATACAGAATTGAACTGATAACACCTCCAGATAAGGGGCCATCCCAAGGTTCAAGCTACGTAACTTATCGATATCAAGGAGGAAGACTTTAGTGAGCATTCGACATTCATCAGGCATGACGAGTTCTTCCAAGTCTTTACAAACTCTAACTGACAACACCTCCAGATTAGGGGTCAGACCAAGGTTCAAGCTACGTAACTTAGTATTGTAAAGGTTGAGGGACTTCAGAGGTGATGGACATTCGTTGGAAATGGTGAGTTTTTCTAAGGCTGTACAATGGGATAGGTCTAGCTTCTTGAGCCGCGAACATTTATCACAAATGTTGACTTCTACCAACTTTTCACATCCAAAAAGAACTAATTCTTCAAGATTTGGAAGCATCCCAGCAGAGTCAAATGTTTCTAGTACTTCAGAATAACGAAGGTCAAGGAGCTTGAGTTTGGGAAGAACCTATCAAATGAACGGGAAAAAAAAGGATTAATTTAAATAAAAATATATATAGAACCATAAAAATTGAATTAAACAAATTAATAAGTATTCTACCTTTTTTTCTCCCTCTTTCCAGAGTTGATGCATATGGCTCCGGGGCATTTTCATCACAACAAGCCTATCTGCTTGAAATGTTTTAGGTAAATACCTATAAGGGTATTCAAACAAATATAGATATTGTAAACTACTTGGAAGGAAAAATTCATCTATGTCAGATGGCTCCCCTATCTGAGGAAAACATGGCCCCCCTACGTGAAGAAAACATAGTCTTCTCATCTTTCTAAGACTTTGTGAAAGTTTAGCTGGATGGAGATCCGTTTGCTTCAGTTTTATACCTCTTATTGCTTCGGTACCCTGTAATATAAAATAGAAAAATGACATAGAAAAGTTTATTATCATAACAAATATAAATATGGTATCTTTCATATTACAAAATAAACTTGACCCTTACCATGTCTTTTTCTACTATGGTTTTAATTTCATGATTAATCCATAGTAGCTTATGGCGCCCCGGCTCATCAGGATACATGCTACGCACAATATGCATCCCCATTTCTTCCACATGATCATGCATGTCCAACAACCTTTTATCATCATCATCATCATCTTCATCATAAGCATCATATTTCTCATCGTAATAATAAACATCAGCAGCAGCATAATGACTATCACAGAAAGTAATTAAGGATTTCTGCTCGAGAACTCCTAAACCACTTTTAGCATGAAATCCTAAACTTTCTAGAATTCTGGTTGCTCTCTTCTTCCTTTGGCCCTTTAAGAGGCAAGCAACATATAGGAATATGTCTTTGTGATCCTTCTGTAGAGCATCATAGCTTATTTCCAATATTTTCAAGGTATCATCCCATGGAATTGTTTCTAGTCTTTTGATGGCATCTTCCCACACAACTGTAGAACAAGCATACAGAGACGAACTTAAAGTTTTGATGGTTAAAGGAAGACCAGCAGCATAGCGTAAAACCTCTTTAGATAACTTTTCATAACCCTGAGCTGGACTCTCTGTTTTAAAAGCATACCTACTAAGGAGACGAATTGCATCTTCATCCGATATAGTACTAACATCATGAATATTGTGACTCTCAACTCCATGGGCTACCAACACTTGCCTATCTCTTGATGTAATGATGATTCTACTTCCTGTCCTAAACCAACTTGGTTCTGCTAACGCCTCAAGTTGATTTCCATGATTCACATCATCTAGAACTACAAGAACTTTTATATTAGGCAACCTCCTTTTCATCATAATACGCCCCTCAACATCACTAGACACCTTAATCTTTGGATCGTCAAACACAGAAGTAAGGACCTGTTGTTGCATATCCTGCAAACCCTTAGGATCTTTTGAGCGTTCTCGAACATTCTCAACAAAGCTTTTACCATCAAACTGATTGGCTATCCGGTGAAAAACTACACTTGCCAAAGTCGTCTTGCCCATACCACCCAGACCGGTGATTCCTATCACCCGAAAGTCATCAGAGCCAACTTGTAAACTTAAAAGTAATTTCTCTACTTGGGTCGCCATGCCCACCAAGTTATCATTAATACCAAACTTGGCGAAGTATGGCTTTTGTGAAATGGCGTGAACAATTTTTTGGATGAATGGAACTTCATGCCTGTGTGTTGAAGAAGATTCAATAAAGTTACTCGAATTTCACATGACCAGTTATTTTCAATTGTATATATGACGTGTATTTATATAATCATACATGAATTGATTAGTAAACTAATTATTGATAGCATAGTGATATATTATTAGTAATTGTTGATTGTTAATCTAAACTTTGGCTTAAATGTGTCAAATTAGAAAATACTTGGTATGTGTATTGTAAAGTTAGGACCAAAAGTGTCAAGTTAAAAGATTATAACCGAAAATAAAGTTATATGTTTAAAGGTTGTGCCTGTGTGTGAAGGGTCTTGTGAAGGGTTGTGTTTGTTAGATGTGTCTGGTTATGTCTAAAGCCACAACAACCGCAAGTTATTAGTGTCGATGGTTTCTATATACAAAAACAATTATGTGTAATTTACAAGCAGGTTTATTCAAGCAAACATAGTATTGTTTATCATATTATCCTGTGAAACTATAGACTGAGAACCAACCATCAATAGATGGATTTGTACTTGAGGAATTTGACACTTATAGTTCTTGGTTCAAAATAGTGACATATGGTTTTAGTTCGAAAAAAGTAAAATAGTGACATATGTTTCTATATATATATATAGAAACATGAGATGAGACATAAGAGAATACCCGTCACCGTTCTTGGTCAACTCCCACCCTTCCAGAGTCGCTGCTTTTTCCATAGCAGCCCTCCATCTCCCAGCAGTCTCGTTCGCTGAGTGCACTGAAAACGCCTCTCCAACTGGCCCCTTTACATCGCGGACGTCGCTGGGTTTCACATGATAAAATATTGGGAAAAGAGTTCGCTCCTTCTCCGGGTTTTGGCACTCGAGGATCTCTATGAGCTCGTTTAAGCACCAGTAAGAATCTGCATACTTCTGGGAGAAAATAACAATGTGAAACTTGGAATCTTTAATGGCTTTTGGGAGCTCGTCGCTGATCCTTTGTCCAACCTCGATGTGTTTATCATCTTTGAAAACAATAATGCCATGTCTCCGAAAAGCTTCGAAAAGATGATCAACAAAACTGGTACGTAAATCTTTGCCCCTGAAACTTACAAAAACGTCATATATGTAACTCTTTTCAACCGATGAAGTTGAAGCCGATTCCATTACAAATAAAATGGAAATTTTTGTTTGGAGTGTGAATGGTTGTTTAGTACTACTGAAAGGCTGAACCAGAACCAACCAAAAAGAGGATAGATAATCTCAATTCTCAAATCTAACTATCTAAGATCAAATAATAATAAAAATAATAAAAGCTATAAGACGACTGAGTTGACTCTGAATAATCTTTTGTATAACGCGTTATTATTACTACTCTATTATTAGTTTTTTGGTCCCATTCTGACCTCTTTTCCACGGAACCAGCAAAGAAAAACTTATGTGGAAACATTACTACTAGTCAATGATTATTTTCATAGTATTTTACAACCTAACGAAGATTTTATTTTTATCATATGCCTAATACTGTAAATTAATAACACCAAATTTATCCATATATATATATATATATAGAAAGAGATGAATATCAAATCGATTCATCATTCATTTCAATAACAACATCCTTCCGTTTTTCCCTCTAAATTTCCAAGAGAATCAACTGTCTTGAAGTTTAAAATAATGGAAAAAATATATAGATGTAGATAAAAGATTAAAAATGTTTATAAGATTCAATGAAAAGTACATTCAGACCTTAAACCATAAAAATTATGAACAGTTGAATTAACTGCAACTATAATCCTACAGCATCAAGAAGTTCAGAGTGTTGAGAAACCGAAACCAGCGAATTAGCAACAATGGCACCACTAGCAGCAACAGCAGGGACTCCGATTCCAGGAAATGTAGAATCTCCACAACAATAAAGTTGCGGAATTGGTGTTGGGTGTCCAGGAAACGAGTCTTTTCCAGCTTGTATTGCTGGCCCATAAGTTCCTCTATTTCTTCTAAGAAATCTTTGGTGTGTCAATGGAGTTCCAACCAACTTCACCTCACATTTATCGCGACTGAAACCTGGACCTAGTGATCGTTCCACTGCTTTCCACATTACCTGGAGTGTAACGTGATTTTAGATTATATAGAATGATCATAGTTTGCCATATGAAATGTATTTAACGACACAATGTTGACCATCAGCCATGAGTAAATGAAACATATTTGTCCTTCGATAAGCCCCATTAGAATCAAAATATATCCATTTAAGTACGTACTCGAGTTAGATCATTAAATTACCCACTCATATTGATTAACGGATTTTATGACATTTGAATCAGTTCAGAACTGCCAAAGAGGTCTCATACCTCTACTATAAGCAATATGAATACTAGTTAGGAATTACCCCCTCTTTACTTGAGAATGAACTAATTCAGGTTAAGCTTTCAAAGAGTCAAATGGGTAACTTTTTTAATTAAAAATAATAATAACAACTTATGGGCCTTTATAAAGCATAAAACCTCCAAAATCATTTTATTCAAGAAGTGAGATTATTATTCAAATTAGAGAATTTTGATACTCATGTGTACCACAGTTATTGCTAATAGAAAACTGAACAAAATTCCGAGTATTGTGCAGACCCATAGAAACAGTGATTACCACAGTTTAAGCCTGATACCTAATTACCCAAATGGCCTGACCCACCCAATTTTCCATCTATACCAACAAATCTGAAATGATAATAGAGGCAGTGATTCTACCTCGGATCTTTCGGCTTTGAGTTGCTTGTATTCTGCACTTCTACGGTCAAGACCTTCCCAAAGTTCAAATGGTTCTGTTCCTGGAGTGTAAGCATGTAAAACATGTTTTCCAGGAGGGGCTAGATCTGGACTGAGTACACTGGGCACAGATATCAACACAACGTTTTGATCAGCATCAACTCCACGATTCCAATCATTTACAACAATGTGATGAATCCCCAAGTCTTCCCGTATTCCCTAATGGTTAAATACGCAATTAGATGCATTTTTACAAGGAATAAAAGATAAATTGAACTAATCATATTGAACAAACTCTTGAAGTGTGGAAGCTGCCTAAGTTGCTGCTCATAGACAAGACCTAGGCGTTTGTGTCTTTTATTATTTGTATGTGGCTTTTTTATTCATTAAGTCTAGGTACTTTGGGATTAGTCATAAAAAGTGACGTGTCACGTTTCATGAGATAGGCTATTGTCTTTTTTGACATTATTCTTGTACTAAGCCGTATTGATTTTCAGTCAACACGCTTGTTTTAATTGGTGATATATATAAATGCTAACCAAGGTAATCTTTTACCGAAAAAAAAAGATAAATTGAACTGGAAAACCGTAACATCTGAATATGACACTATTCCCACAAATTATGGTCAAGAAATTTTATCCGTTTGCAGAAGTATTTGAACTAGAACTAATTCTACACGAGTGTAGCCTTGTTTACCTTTAAAACCATTAGAACTTGAAGATAAAATTGAACTGTGCAGTTTTTTTTATTTTTGTTCTTAAATGGCTTAGGCTGAAAGTTGGACGGGTTGGGAAATCGGTCTAAATGGTTTTATGTCCATCTTTACAATCTTCTCCTAATTTATGGGCTACATATTGTTACATATTTTTTCTAACTTAATCAAACGATTTTTAAACATTGTATGCATTAACAATACACATTTTTGGGCAATTTCCAACTTTTTCAATCTGTTAGACCAGTTTCTCATTTAGCTAATATTGTTTATTTTACTTGGACCGTTAGAGATAAGGCATTACCCAAGTCAATACTTGTAAGTGAATGGGTGACAATTGTGGCTGTTACATTCACATGCCCAATCCAACCAAGACACTTGGAAAAATGTAGAAAAGTAAATCCCTCAAAGAATAAAGAACAAATAAACACCCAAATGGTAAAATGACAACCGAAATCTCTCAGTTGGATGGGTGTTTCTTCGGCTATTTGTTTGGCCATCCCCGGTGTTACTTTCACTATTTCCGGGTAACAAAAATGTCCTTTGTGCGTTAACACCAAGTACAATGGTTTGAAATGCTAATCACAAGATGATGCGATATTGTTAAGACTAGTACTCACCTCTGCATCAAATCCCAAATGCAGATGCATAAATGACTCGCATTGCTTAGTATTTTCAATTCTTTCCTCATATGATTTTGGGACAGCTTCCACAGGTAGTAACTTTAAAGTGTCCCACATGGATGCATTGCTTACAACAGCTTTCTTTGCACGCACAAACTGCAAATGTAACAAAAAAGCTTTTAAAAAAAGAAAAAAAAAAAGATAAAGTAACACCAAATAAGGCTTTACATGGGTAAATTACGAGTCTTGGTTACTCACTTGCCCACTTCTTAGTTTCACTCCTACTGCTCGTCCGTTCTCAATTACTATATTCTCAACATGACTTCTTAGTGAGATTCTGCCACCAAATTTCTGTAGTCCACGAACAAGAGCATCAACAACTGCTCCACTTCCCCCAAGAGGGTACTCTAAACTGCAGCCTGGTTTATACCATTCAGCAAACATGTAAATCTGCAAATATGAAATGTAAGAACAAAATCAGGAACTTATAAGGCATGAAATGAAGAATGAAGCAATAGAGGTGTCAAAAAAGGCAGTTCCGGAAGGTTGACTACAGTTATTTGGTCAACGGGTAATATTTATACAGGGCTGATCAGTCAACAATCTTTGTTCCTTTTTTCCTTGATTTCTTTAAATAACTAATGTATTAGAAATCACTAAAAAAAGTCATCTCGTTAAGATATTAATCTAACTCTTATGAATAAAGAGATTGAAAAGGTTGTAAGCTTAAATACACCTCAGGTCACCAACTTTTGGCCAGCTCAACTCATTTGACCTGTTTCATATATATTTATAAATATCACTCTCATTTGACACATTAGATAGAAGTTATAACCCAAGTCAACCCATTCTAAAGTAATCAGGGCAGAATTTTCACTCTAACCAGCTTCTTTGTCGTGAAATATCTTTTAATGGTAGCTTAGGTCCTGAAAAACTTGTCGACCTACCATCTCTGCTGAAAGTACACCATCAGATTTCACTCCAGCAAGTAAGAAAGACAAAAGATCTACCCAGTTTCTGATGAAGGGGTCTTTCAATCCCAATGAATCAACAACTTCTGAAAATGGTCTTAAAAGCTTTGTAGCACCAAGAGCACCTTGAGGTCCCATTTGTGCGAAAGATTTTAGTAGTGACAGTGCATATCTAGCTCCAGCAGTGGAAAGAACACCCAAGTCACCTCTGATAGATAGAGGAGGTAATGCCATGGCAGCTGCAGATAATGGAAGTATTGCATCCTGTATAAAGTTTATGTTCACTTCGGAAGTATTTGAAAATGAAAAGAATGCCAACTCTTAAGAGGAAATGGTGTTGAAACAACGGAAGTGAAATGTCACTAACAAGAAGTTTACGCCATTCCAGCACAGCATTTGGGCCAGCATACGTCTCTAAGTCCTGATATGTTTTTGAAAAATGAAATATTAAATAAGTCTTGGATAAGAAACTATATCTCACTGTTCACTTACAAGTGTTGATTAACTACCTTGAAGAATTCTGTAGGACCAATGCGTGACAGAAATTCCCCTTCAGGTACATAGACCATCCACGAGTTATACTTGGCACAGGGAATTGACTCACCCAATGCATCCAAAACCTGTAAACCGTGATGACCATCAAAAATTAATCCGATATATAGATTGACAATTAGATATCATTATGCATGTCCATCTAATAAGTAGTACCATATAATTACTTATCAGTAGTTAATTCAGTTTTAATACTATACATAAGTAGTGGAACTAGTCATATAGTGTGAAATTTGAGCCTAAGGCTTGTTAAATGAAGAGTATGAAAGACATACATACTTGTGCAAGTGGATTTGCCTGGGAACCTCTAGATTGAAATCCCGAAAACAGAGAAGGGCCAGAGTCAAATTTGTAATCTTTGATCTCAAATGAATGAGCAGCACCGCCTGGTAAATCATGGCTTTCTAAAACTAATACATCCTTTCCATATCTAGCCAAAAGCCCTGCACAACATAGTCCACCAAGACCACTCCCTATAACAACAACTTCGGCTTCTGCCTTGCCTGCATATTAGCATTCCATTGCATCATAATTTGCTATATTGGACTTCAAGTACATGCAGAAATGAGCGTTTCCCATTTTGAAAATAGATATACTCGAATAACACTTATTAGTAGAAGGGTATAGTAGTCATATATCCATTGGTCGCATAAATCTTATCTTCAAACTAAGAATACAAGTTTCAATCTCTACTATTATTGCATATTAAACTGGAAAAACAGAAATTTAGTCAAAATCAAATGTAACATAATATATCAATTTTGACAAAGCAGAGTATGTAAAATTTCTGTGCTCCTACTAAAGGAGATACGCATTCAATCCATAGATTTAGGCATCACCAAACCAAGGAGCGAATAGAATGGGAAAAAACTTATAACTCCTATTAAGACGTTCGGGCCCTTCATCTTTCTGAATTGAGACGCGGGCAAGTGATAGTACAATTGATAGGTCTCATCAAAGGTTGTGCCTGGTATTGTTGCTCTATGTCCATTTGGGGACTCTGTGCCATTAACAAACGCCACGAGAAACGAACGTGTAAGAGCAGGGCATTCATGGGGAATAACTGAATAAGGGGCAGCTACTATTAGATACCCTTTGGTAATCTTTTTTGTTTGGTCTCACAGGTAAACCTTTTGTCATTCAAAGGAGAAGACTTTCAAACGCGCAAACACTTGGCCTAGCAGGACAGCAGCGGGCAGCCACCAACTTGGTCCAGGTAACACGAACACCCACAGAGAGCCAACTTGTATATCTCATCTTGGCTAATGTATTTCATCGCTCCCACCAAAAAGTCTCATTTGTTCAAAATCTATCTACTTCACTAGAAACTGCAAACGATGAGAATAACAATCCTAGCGATGAAGAAGAGGTATATGCATCGCCTTTTGAATCTAATGTGTTACAATTAGGGGAACATTTCTAGAAATTTAACTTCCACTTGTATGATAGTCAACATAGGCGCCATGTCCATGTATCCTTCAGTCTACAACATGACAGACCATTCTATCAATCAATTTGCCCGTCCAAGTCATCAAGCAACCGGTTACCTTTTTCCTCATATATATAACAACAACAGCACATCATGGAACTTTAAAATACCCAATTTACCTTCTTAAATTTTGTTAAAGTTTCATGTATTTAATCACAATAGGTGTAAAATAAAAGAGTATAACTATAAGAAGCTGGTTTAGGACAACAACTTTCTCAATAATCAACAACATTATTATTATGGAAGTAAAAATTTTAACACCAATCTGGGTTTCTTCGAATTAGTCATTTTCTCAATCGGGTATCTCTGATTCTACCCAAAACAAGAAAAAGTTACAACCTTTAAGTGTAAAGATTCAAAATCTTTGAAATTTGAAGAAATGAGTGTGTTTGGGATTGAAGTTAGCAGAGCCTGAAGAGCACAAACACATATTCGATACAACTACTTGTACAAAAATAATACTAATATAAAGAAGTATAGTTATAAATTGATAAAAATACCTGAGAAAGAGTTGGTTTGAGTGATTGTAGAAGACGATGAAGTCGAAAATGAAGGTGTTTCCTCGTCAGTGACAACAACGTTGGAAGCAAAAATCCTAGAATTACGACGACTACTAGGTTGTGGTCGTATTAGTTTGGCATTGTAACAAGGAGCTGGTTGCTTGTAGTCCAAACAAGAATAACCAGTGGTTGGTTTGAAGAAAAACAAAGAGCTAGTTCCAGCTACTGCTGCTGCTGCCATGATCATTACTTGATTTTAACATATGTCCATAACCCAACTAAAGTTATATAATAAGTGATAGACGGAGGGATGAAATTGATTTCTTGTTTTAATTCTAGTTTGAAAGTTGCCACGCTTTCTTTATTATGCCCATACACCACTAGACCATAACCAACCAAAAACTAGCCCCAACCTTTTTGGATATTATTATTATTATTATTATTATTATTATTATTATTATTATTATTATTATTATTATTATTATTATTATTATTCATTTTCAAATAGACAATGCCATATAATTTACATACAACAAAGTGAAGAAACATATTATATATTAAATTAAGGGGAATGATTAATACTCCTAGCTCATTAGTCTAAAAATCATCTTAATTAATTGGATGGTGATATGTGGAAATTTAAAGAGCAAGATTAGAAAACGGAATAAATAGAATCTACTTGTCACATTTATAAGGTTTTAGGAGAATTTTTAAGTAAATATTTAAAAAGATCAATCATTTCCTTAAATTAATAATGATTGGATATTTAAAGATTTCGGTAAACCCCAATTGAATTCATATATCAAATTCTTTAATTTTGTTACTTTTTTTTTTAAATGTTGATAATTCGCTTTTCTTTATTAAATTGAGCTAATGAGCTTGTATATGCTTCTTTTTAAATCTTCCTCAACACCAAAAATCTATTTAATTGTACAGTATATGGATCGTTCGTATTATTAGTTAACTTTAATATACTCATCTCTTTTATTCACTAACTTACCTAATATAATTATAATACTTTAATTAATGAAATCATTTACAAAATACATTTTTCAAACTTTAAAATAATTATATCATTCCTTTTTACTACAATCACTTGTACATTAATATACGCTGCTACCTCCACCCGTAGCTGCCTCTAGAGGTTTACAAAACAAAAAAACCGGGTTGGAACCCGAACACAAAAACGAACCTGAAACTGGTCAACAACTGGGTTTGACCCAACCCGGTTCGGGTTTGACCTAACCCGACAGTTACTAACCGGTTTGGGTTTTTGGTTTCTACTTTCGGTTAGAGACCGGGTTGAGATCGGGTTGGGTTCGGTTTTTGGTTAAAATAACCAAGTCAAACCTAGTCAATAATTGGCTAAAGTTTGACCCCAAACCAGTAACCGGGTCAGGCATGTCAAACCAGGTTATGGTTCTGTTGACCAAAAAACTGGTTTGGCTTCGGGGCGGGTTGAGTAGAAACCGATTTTTGTTCACCTCTAGCCGCCACCAATAACGTGTTGCCGCCGCGCCACACCTCCGCATCATGCGAGCATTGTCTAGTGTTTCAAAATACGAACTAGTTGCTTCCATATATTTAACATCTTGGATACCAATAACACAACATGTTAACTTGTGGCATGGGAGATCAAATGATCACATGCAATTGGTATTTCTCCAAATTAGTCGTTATTTCATTCCTCGTCTTTGAGATGCAGATATGGAAAACATGATCATGACACCCTTCCTAATGGGTAAACCCAAATCACGCAAGCCGACAAAATAAAAGAACTTTAAAAAGCTGCTGGAATGGCACAAAAGTTGATGCATGGCATGGCATGGCATGGCCACATCACAAACCACGGTTACAAAACACCATAGAAACATGCTCATATATCATAAGGCAACACAACATTGCAAGTTAGTATTTACAGGCAGCCTTCAAATCATTAAAAATCGCCTATATAAAGACCACCAGACAAGCCATGTAAACAATATTTATAACCATAGCTTTGATGGACACGCAGGCTCCCGATAAAAAGGGACACTTACTTTTTTCATTCAAGAAATAAACACATCACTGCTGTTCCTGTTCAGCTTCCTTTCACTGTTCCGTTTGTAAGTAGGGTTGGACCTCCGTCCTACCCTAGGGTCTCACAAATAAGCAGAGCAGCCTTCTTCACTTCATGATCATTTTTGCTTCTTCTTGGATCATGAAGCTAGCAAAAGAAAACTTCCTCATCTCCCAACTTCAATACTGTTTAAAAACCATGTCTTCAATCACAACTGCAATCAGAATATGATTTCAGTTAGCATAAAAACCAGTAGATACCAAAACAGAATCAAATCGAGATATATTAGCCAACCGTTCAAAAAAAATTGAAGATCTATTTACCTAACTTCGACAATAGTGCCACCTTGTGATGGTATTAAAAAGCAGCATTTCTTATTTGGCAAGTATCCAATTCAAAATTTACCAACTTGAACATTAGCAGTCTTAAAAAGAAATTGGCGATATTATTTTTGGTTCACAAGTGTTCTTAGAGTTTGCAGTAAACTATAAAATCCACATGTCAAGTGAAACTTTGCAACTTTTAAGGAAATGGATTACCTTACTGAGAAGACTAAGGACCGGAACTTGACTTCTGAATCCAGACCTGTTTCTGAAATGTCATCACATTGTATTAGTAAATTAGAGAGACACATAGAATGCAGATGCAAATGCAGACAACTCTTTGGAACCAATCTAAAGCAAAACACACCTCATGAGAACCATGGCCAGTAGAAACTCCTCTTTTCGAAGATTTTCCCTCACTTAAGGTTGGATACCCATCTGCATCCTTAGCTGTATTGTGAGATTGTCCTCGTCGACCACCATGTTTTTGGGACCCTACATATTTATCTACACATCACGGCTAGCATGAAAAATCTTGCCTCTTTAACTTGTTAACCTTTTCTCAATGCTCACCATAAGGTAAAACATATATTATGGAACATAGTAGAGAGATTATTTTTCCGATTTATAGAATAGCATGCATATATATCATTGCACTAATGTACCGTACTTCAGCTTTTACAAAGTAAACTAACCATTATCAGATGAGAAATGACCACCACGTCCACTTCCAATCGGTTTAAATTCCCCACCTCTGGCATTTGACGGGTACTTCACCTCTCCATGAGTTCCTGTTGAACCACTAACAATATGATTATACGGTACAATTTAGTGGCAAGCAGACATCTGCAAGGTACAATCTTGACTAATTCTGTGTTTCAAATCTCATGACAGCATTAGCTACTACAGGTGGCAAATTCTTTAAAGGATCATACGGGACAATCAAAATTCAGAAAAGAAACGGGTCAAGTGGGTTAAGAACTTAAGAAGTCTCCCAAAGTGTATTTTTAATGAATGCATAGAAATCATTTATAAACCTAGATTATCATTGAAATAATATATTATCTCTGGAAGGGACACGATGGAGTTATGAATAACAGCTTACTTTTAATAACCACCATTATGTGGTTGGTCATTAATAACCCAATTTTAATGGCCAATGATAGATAATAAAACCATTAACACCAACCACCTAAAGCCTAAAGGTATTCATGGACTGAAGGTTTATAACCGGTTTTCTTTTAAGTTGGTTTCAGCTGGTTGTATAGTTACATTTTTAGTTTTATAATCATATTTGACACAAGTTATTTATAATATCAAGAAAAAAAAAAGTAAAAGATTTAGACAAGTGTTTTAGTCAATACGGCTAGAAGCCTAGAACCAACCAAATATTGCCTGTTCTATCTGTTACCCAACCAACCCACATTTTGCCTCTGCCAACATTAGATATGTGATGGCCACACCTTCTGCAAAATCTGGTTGCATTTGGGAAGATTGAGAATTATGAGATGAAAGGGATTCGTCACTGGCATGTGATCCATCAGAACGCCTAAGAGGAGTCCAAACACCACGGTCGGGTCTGTCCTTGTTCCTAGTACTACGCTTGTCATGCTTCTCATTGTGAAAGCCATGTGTATCATGATCATCTGGCAATCCGTTAGAATCCTTCAAGAGTAGTGCATTGGAAGGTCTTGGTGGTCTTCTGTCCACAATATCCCGGTTTGGAGTCTGGTTCTGTTGTTCAGACTGATGTTGTCGTGCATCCTTGTTGACAAGTATGCTTCTGATAATCCTCCCACTACTGGCCTCTCGTTGCTGGTTCTGTTTGGGACCACCAGAACCATGGGAAAGTTTAACAGACGATGAACTCTGCTGTATCTGGCATCCAAGTAACAATAGAACCATCAGAAATGTGTTGCAAGACAGATAACAATACAATAACCAAACTTGGCAAAAACAAAAAAAAAAAAGAAAAAAGAAAAAGAGAAAAAGAAGAAGAGAAATCAAGAGCCTACATTGGAAATTTCCTTTTCCTTTCCTTTCAAGAGCAGAATTTTCTTTTTCCCAATATCAGAGGTTCCAGAAGAACCTGTACCAGTTCAAAATGATAAAGTTCTATGAGTTTGTGTTGTATTCACTCAAGATACTCGCATTCTAAAACAAATCAAGCTCCTAAAAATAGGAGCCAGATATTATTACTGCAAGTTTCACACTATAGATATGGTATGTGCCATTAGTTGGGGTCTAGAGACAAGGGACGATTCTTGGGTCATAATACATTGACCCATCCACAAGGGATTTCTTGCCTTAACCAGTCTCCAGTATATGTATACATGAGTATACATGTACATGATATTTACATCATAAGAATATAGATACATCATTGCAGGATGCATATTATTATTATAATATATACATATTAACAGATGTATTATGCACAAGAAGGTTTAGATGCATAATACAGGTACATGTATGTATCAGAACAGCATACATAAAGAAATGGGCAACAATTATGGAGCAAAAAAGATCAGGGTGGTGAGAAATACCCCTTCCATCCTCAAGCACCACACTTCCAGACGCAGAAGATGACCCCGTGGGTTTTTCAGAAAGCGGCTGATCATCATGTTTGTGCACCTGAACGTAGGTTGACTTTTCTTTGCCACCTCTGCCTTTCGCAGTATCCCGTGGGACATACTGTCAATAAGGAAAAAAAGATGTTGAAGATAGTTCATCAGCCATGCACAACAGAGAAAACTACACAAAGCGGAACCAAAAAACACTAAATATTGAAGGGCCGTTTTCCAAATGCCATGCCAATAAATTGATTCTACCTTATAAAATAGTACAGAAAAAGGATAACTAAACAAACTACAAAAGGAAATTCGACTTTAGATTTGACTCCTTGGCGTCCATAAATTTTTTTAAATAAAAAAATGAAGCACTACAACACTCGGCATGTTGTATAGTGATATTTAATGAGGACATAACTGTACTGTGATAAAAATTAAAATCCAAGCATGTTCTTGTCATGTTAGAAAAAAAAAGTAGTGAGCCTCGAGTAACAAGAGATCCATTTTAAGTTCACTTTAACTTTCAAAAAAAATGTGTGTAAGAACTCAGATACCATGGTGGTAGAAGTTCTCCTCCTGTCAGAACCATGTTTCGGGGCAGCAGAACTTGAGCTTGAAGACGATGCACCGGTAGCCCGTCTCGCCAATTTCCCATTAACCAAAGACCTCTGAAATAGGTCATCAGAATTCAGACACGGTAAGGTCGAATACATGTGACTTAGTAATTTTATAGTAATCATAATAGATTAATAACTACTATAGTAACTGTATGCTAAATACTGAATTCATGAAACAACCACCAAACTGTAAGTTACAAAGGCCAAAGTTTATGCAATAGGAGAACTAGAAAACAAATTTTAATATTTTATATTTCTCTATCATGTCAATTCTTTCCAGGGCTTTTGCAACATAAAAAGGCACGATCTTTTCCTGTCTTACAGTCAATAGCAACCTAATATCTTAAAAGTTGATTAGATATGCAAATATGAAGAAACATAAATCCTACCCGAGGTACACTCTTGGCAGCTCTTTTCTGGCGAATAAAATCCATTAAAGGGGTAACTATAGGGGCTTCTTTAGCGGCACCTTTTAAAACAAAGTCAAGAAAAAAGGGAGGTAACTCAATTCCATATGATAGAAATATGTCCATTTCTAATGGTCAAGTTTAAGCTCATTGCATGAGCCTACATATTCAACAAGCTATAGGACTAACCAGCTCGTTCAGCTTCCTTTCTTTCCAGCTGCAACTCTGCACTCGGAAGGTTCTCAACAGGCTTCGAAATTAATTCAAGAAATTCGAGATACTGAGGATCTATAAATTCATCATAAAGTTAATTATGGAATATAAAAGCAACGAAAGTCTAGCAAGAGTAGATACATTAGCTAGCTAAAAAACCATCTTAAATACCTTTGTCTATAGTCCCTTCACGTCCATCTTTCTTAGACCAATGCTTTGGAACACGCTGTGAAGGCGCGTACTCAACTATGGTTTTGCATTGGGTGCCTGACACAAGGTAATATGTTAAGACCTTCTCCTCCATTATATATTAAAACAATGAAGTGACTGAGCAAGAACTACTAAAGCACATTAAGAGAATATAAATGTGATGCCATTTTTGCTCTTACCCTTTTCATTGACAAACACATGTCCGTTAAAGAACTCAGCAAACTCAATCACATCCTCTGGTTGCTTAAAGTCGATGTAGGCTCTAGAATAAGATTGAGTCTTCAGACTGCAAAAATGTTCAATGAAAATTTTCAAATCACATGTTCTTAACACGTATATAGAACATTTTAAGGCACTTCTAAATTCTGATGCATGTAAGCAAACTGCTAAATGAATTGTGTTTTTCATTAGTATACTGAAAACAAAGGCAGTTTGACACTTTGACCTTTACGGGACAATGTCATATACATCTTCACTAAAAGAACAATATGGTCCTCAAATGAATAACCTATGAGGCCAAAATATTACTAGATAACTGTCTATGGTGTTTTATGCTTAATTAAGGGCGTGTTTGGGATTGGTTTGATATGCGGTTTTCTGTTGGGAAAAAATAAGCAGGTACCTGCTTATAAAAAAGCATTACTACTTACAAAATAATCAGATAAGCAGTTTCCAACATAATGTTTGTTATTGCTTATCTGTTTAAAAAAACAAGCAATAAGTAGATAAGCATAAAAATAAGCAATCCAAACAACCTATTAGATCACTTAATTGTTACCTGGTGAGTTGTAATTTGGTGAGTACTAATTTACTAAAAGCATTCTTTGATTTTCAAAAATAAGATAAAATACGACATTAGCAAGGTATAACAAAAAAAAAGTAAATTATAAGGACATGTTATCATGGCAATAACGGGAACGTCAGTAAAGACACTCCTTTTAGAATTATTGACATAATTCAACTTCTTCTATGTCATCTTTGTATACATCACTTAAAGATCCAAAAGTCCACTAAAATTGTCTCTATTGAACTGTTAGGCATTCGTTTTGAAAGCGATATGTTTCAACAGCTACAAATGCTCGTTTTACTTAAATTCTGAAATCAGGTAAACAAAAATCATCACCGAAAGCAAATGTAATCTGTTCACAACTAAGTCCATACCAAAACTCCAATTTCACCTTTAGTTACCCCTAAACCTCTTTATCTATACTAGTCATACCGATGACCTACAGCCACCAAAACTTTAAATTCTTATTTATTTAAAAAATAAAAAACTTGACAACTACTCGAAAGTCGAAACTATCCCCCGTGCAGGAACTATACTAGTACTTTGTAAAGGCAATTATCCAACATACATCCATTCATAGAAGCATCAATATATACAGATACAGATATAGATATAGATATTGATATATATACATTAATCTATCAACTAAGTTAACAAATTCATAACAAAATCAAGCAAACTTTTAATTAAAAAAAAAACTGCAAGTAAAACCCTAACCTGCTCTTGCCAGGACGAAAACAAAACCAGTTGTAACGGCCCGAAAACCGGGCATCAATAAGCTCCATTAACGCCTCCTGAGATATATTATGTGGCAAGTGCCTCAACACAACTTTTTTTCTATTCCACACACCTTTCATTCCTACTTACAATATAATTATATATATATGTATGTATAATAATTCCACCAAACCCTAATAAAATTAATGCGATTTTTCGTAATTAATTAGAAACCCTAGAAAGTGAAATTGGTGAGATTTTATATGTGAATTACATCTTTAATTGTGGTTTTGGATAAGTGATCGGAAAACTGGTTTTTTTTGTGCCCTAATTTTGATCGGAAATTGAATTAAGGAGAGAGAGGGGGGGATAGCGAGCGTGCGAGAGAGTTATGAAATTTATTTTGAGGGATTGATTGATTAATTAATTTTTGATACTAGGAAATTATAGAGAGGGATGGAAAATTTTTCTAAGTGATACTAGGAAATTTTGACCTATATAATATTTTTTTAACAATTACCTTTTGAAAGAAAAAAAAAATTAGAATCGAGTCACTTTATACCTTTAATTACTTTATTAAATTAATCGTTTTGATAACGCGTGAAAATAATAAAATTGTTCAAATATAAATGTGATATAAATTTAAAAATAAATACCTTGCGTTAAATTCAGATCACGATGTATTTTGATCAGTTTTTTAATTTTCAAAAAAAATTTACTCGTAGTTTTCAAATACATTTCACCAAAGCTAATATATAAAAAGGGATAAAATTAATTATGTTGTCTTTTATTGATAGATTATGTTGAAATTTTTTTAATTAATTAAATGAATCGAGAGTTATGATTGGTTAATAAGCTATTTAGTCAGTTGTCTTTTAGTATATATAAAGATTATAAATAGTATTATTCAAATTAACATGAGTAATATCCAAATTTGTTTAGGTTAAATTTAGATGGATATAGGTAAGGTACAATGTTAAATTTAAACTCACCATATCCTTTTCTTTTTTTTCATAAAGCAAACTTAAAAAATGTAATGGGGTGAACATGTCAACATGACTAAAGTGAATATTCTTTTTTAATCAATTTTTGTATGATTCTGTCAATATAAATGTGGCTAATGAACATTTAATTAATTGACTCAAGGTTTTAAAACTATAAAAGTAAATATGTTTATGACTCATATAAAATTAGTAAATATTAGTTTGAATTAATAAATATGTATTCGTTTATAAAGAAAATATAAATTTAATCACATACATGTGAATTTGGGTGTGATGAACACACATTAGCAAAAATCTTTTATAATCTACAATTGTGAAACTAAATTTTCAAACATTTGATATATTCGGTGATGTAGTAATTGAGTTAATATTAGTTACAAGTCACTATTAAACGCAGTATACATTATTTAGTGAAAGATCAATTAAGATTATACATTATTGACTTTGACAGGTGTCACATCACAGTTAAGTGTCACGTCAGCAAAACTGATGCCGTGGCATCGATGATGTGGCACTTAACGAGTTCCATCTGTTAAAAACTAACGAGATACCATTTATTATAAATTTTTTGAACAGATGATTCTTTAAATAGACGAAAACAAAATAGGTTACCTTTAATAGGAAATTCGTGTAAATATGTACCTTTTGTGGATTTAACCCATAAATGAATGATATTGGTGAACTATAGAGGATGGATCACTAGTCCACTACAGCGCAAACAATTCCATTTCGGGCCATTTTACAACGATTTGTATGTTTTCGTATTGTGTGTTACGTACATATATGGTTGACAACCATTGGTTGTTGATGAAATTTTATATGTACTTGTATGCTTTGATAGTAAATTTGGTTTCACGTATGATTATATCGTATTCTTTGAATTTAGTATTGTCATATAGAGGTAGACACGACTTAACGGTTTGATAAATGTGTTGGAACGGCGGCACAATTAACTAAAGAAGTTGGGTGATGATTAACGTATATGAAATTACCCGCACGTTAACTCGAACATGTCAACTCAACACGACATTAATTAACATTGACATGCCTATCACATTACAAACTTGCAAATGAAAGATACAAGAAGAGCGTATGATTGGAAACAAATATACAAGCAAAAGGAAAAACACGCAAGCTAAATATGGTAAATGATTTTGCTTGCATTTAGATTTCAGATATTGATAACCAACTTTTTAGAAAGTTTGTTAAACCTACTCTAAAAAGGAACTATCTTCTTTTTAAGAAAACTAGCACGTTACCCGTGTAATACGGCGGTTTTTGTGGCGGCGACGGTGTGGTGGTAGGGGACGTTTGTTGGTGGTAGTGGTGGATTGGCAGCGTCGAGTGATGTTATATAATTGATGCAAAAGTAATTGATGTAAAGGGTTAATGTGGATACTTAAAAAGAAAAAAAAGGTTGATAGTGTTATACTCATTAAGGGTATTTTAGTCATTTTCTCCCATATAACTTTCAACGTGGGGGCTATTTTCTTTATTATATAGTATATATACTAAATGTAACCCTAAAGGTTATCCTTAACGTGCATATATAGTTTGCAACAATTTAATACACATTAACTACAGCTGATGAGGTTGTGTTTAACAAAACCCTTTATTTTTATTGTGAACGTTTTGTGTAAATAGTGTCGAGTATTTAGGCACGTAGGGTATCGCAGCAAAATCTTAAAAGTTTTGTTGTGATTTCTAATTGGGTTTTGTTAAACGCAACTCTAATAGATGTAGTAAGGTACATTAAATAGTTATACATTTACTATAAATTTCAGGGGTGAGCTTTTAGTTGAAGGGTACAAATTTAATATTTTCTCATTGTATGTATTTTATAATAGTTGATGAAACTTTATATCATTAAAAAGTACATTAAAAACTCAATCCATTAATATTTTCTATATACATATTTTTCCTTTATACAATTACACCATTTATTTAACTCATAAAATACTTACACAACTCTTTTTTACATCAATTACCTATACTAGCATAGTACTCTCGCAATGCGGAGATGGTGATGGTGACAATACTCAGGTGGTGAGGATGACGGGTGTTGATGGCGGCGACTATTGGTGGTGGTGACAGTGTCAAGTGGTGTAAGTTAAAATATTTTAAAAGATAAAGGCTTGAAGGGTAAATTAGTAAGGTAAAAGTTTAAGATATAAATTAAGTCATTAAGGATAAATTGGATAATTTTTAATAACTCTTTCCATCTAAAAAAAGTTGATTAAAGATAATTGGCTTATTTTTAATATAAATTTCTTGTAAATATTTTTAAAATGAGAAGGGCTTATATTTTTATATAAAACTATAAAAGTAGAGACTACCGGCTAATTTTACCGCATCACGCGGGTACCCTATAGTTTTCTAATATACACAATAGACCTTTTTTGGTTCATGTCACTAGAGGCTGTATTGATACATCTACCTCAACAAATGGAAAATCCGAGCAAAAGATTACATACTTTTTTGATCATATCGTCCTCATCCTTTTCGATGGAATCAACATTTTGATCTTTTCCAACGACTTTACCCACTCATGTTTTTACTTCTTTCATCACAGCCTAGCTGGTGCCATATCATGAGAGTTAGGACTAAAACCACCCACTAGAAACAAGTTAAAAAGGAATACTAAAACAATCAAACTTTCCAACTATTATTGAGCTCTACCAATACTTTTCCATCATGGTGTTTAGTCGATCTGAAAGCCATGAGATCATCTTACCAGTTACAAATAAAGTAAAAATACTTGCTCTTCATTCATGTATGGATCCTAAATTAGTTTGGTTTGACTGAACTATGAAGAACACACACCGTCACCCCAAAGCTGATTTCATAAACTAAAGAACGACGACTCAACAAGATTTTGTGTTACGGCCATTAAATAGCTACCTGGCAAAAATATAATCACAACACAACCTACTTGCGCAACTCTGATGATTGACATATACTATCGATCTGTATGGAACAAGAAACTGGGTGTGAGCTGAATTGGGTGACAATATGTATATACATAATCACCCATTTGTTTCTGCCATTACTTTTCAATCACATAAATCAAATTTACAAGCCTTTGTCAAGGTCAAGATCGCAATACTTCACACACAAAAAAACAATATTTCCCTAGAAACCAAAAAGGATGAGAAAGATATCAAAGAAGGGGAAGATAGTAAGGGAAGTTTGTGTCTTTGGTCATATCAATACACATTTTGATAAAAAGATTCATATCTCCCCACCATGTATGGCACTGGCATGGCATCTTTACATATTCTGTTCATGTTCTACTTTGGCTCCTGGAACTCACATTTTTCATCCAGAATTACCATTTACACCTGTGCAAACCAAATAGGGGCCAAGTTACTTCATAAGTGTATTTGCAAAAAGAAATTCCATTAGCATTACCTACCAGTAAAGGTGACACGTTCAACAAATGTAATTTATGGACAGATTGAGTTACCTACGTCTTATATTTAGCAAGTATAATTCATAAAAAAGTTAGCCAATTAGAAAAATAGTCAAATAGATCTAAAGTGGCAAAAGTGCCCCCTAAATAACATATTTGTAAATTTAAACTATTCAGATAAAAATACTCTGTCAACATATTTGACAGACCAATGATTTATACAAAATATACACATACAAAATTGTGAAAATGATTTATTGGATAAACCGAACGCACACCACAAAAGTACCTATATTGACCCATTACCCAACCAACCCTTAGCCACGCTTATTTGGCCACCTTACCTAACAATTACCAGAAGTGTTATCTTTACCATAAACTCAAGAGGGCTGCACAAATGCAGCAAATTGCAAGCATATCAAGGGCAAACATGTAGTGTGGAGTAGGGGGTATGTGTGTGTGTCTTTTCTGTTCAAAGAAACAAATTTGAGAATGATATAATTGTTATTACTGTTGGTCATGATGATTGTCATAAAGCTAGTCTTTCTCCACATTTTAAGTCTGTATGAGAACTACAATTTTGACTTTGAGTATTGAAAGACAATGATCTCAAGAATCCTCTTACCTTATTTGGGTTTTAATATTTTCTCAACAGCAACATTCAATAATTTTTCTCCCTCAATCCCCAAAATAATTGTCCACTAGACAACAACACATAGTTTGAAAAAACTATAATTTACGTATTATACTAACTTTATTGACAGTTTTACCCTTCACGCTGTATTTTGATGTTAAAGTTTTGCAATACTAATTTTTAATTAGGACAACTTGGGAGACTTAGTCATATTTATACCAATGTACACATCAAATTCTAGTAGTATACAGCTATTACGGAACAATTTAAATAACAAGACAGACAATACTTTAGGGACGGCGTGAGTAGTATGTCAAAGAAGACAAGAATCTAATTTGAAAATATCTGCTTCACCATAATCTTTCTGTATCGATTAAAATTTTTTAGTGATGTTGATAAATTATGCCTACAAGGTCACTCTGCAGAAAGGACACTTTCTATCTTTGATATGTATACTCATTTCAAAACTTACAGAAAACATCAGAATGATACTATGTAAAAGAATAAGCTCTGTCATATGTGATTGCTAATGCTAAATCAGAATCAAAGTGAGAATTTCCGACTACGATATATGTTAAGTGGACCAAGCATAAACATGGTTGGTATGATCCGACATGTCAAAAATTCATTATAATCCTCATTGTCATTAACACATGAAAGCTTATAATATCTTAACAAAGTAGGTAGTTCCAAAGATTATTTATGTTCTCAAAAAGATGTCACTCCTCAGTCCTCAATGTTATTAGGCGTCATATTCCCATTCTAAGTCAAACTAATTATGCAATATATCAATTTCTAAGGTCGCTTTTAATGCATTTGTCACATACCCTCGATATATAACATGAAAGATGTCACCCCACCCCAATCCAACCAGGTAGCAATGTAGCATGTTGTCTGATATTATTACTACCCTTTCAAACTTGGCTCTTAATAACAGATGACAAGTGTATATTCACAATGTTATACTGTAGTTAAAGTATGGTAACAAACACCATTGATCATATCAACACTTAAATTTACCAACTCACTTTCAAAGAAACAAACTTTGCTAACAAATATGGAAGACAAAATATCAGAATGGAACCTACCGCCATCATGTCAACCAGCTCAGTCCCGAAGACCAAGTTCCACCTCAAGCTCATCATCTTCTTCAAAAAGCTTCAATAGACGAGCATACTGCTCTTCACGCTTCTTCTTTTGCCATAGCCTGAAAAGGAAAAACGATAAACCCACAACTGTTGCTACTGCGATGCATAGTACAAGTATTGTAGATCCACTCATTCTACTTGAAGAATGAGGTTTTGTCTTGTTTTCAGAGTTTGAATCAGCTGAAAAACCTGAAGAAATATAACACACAAAAACCTTGAGCTTAAGGACGCTAAAACCACTTCTTGGCATACTAGAATAAGCAATAGTTGGAACGATAAGTTGGATTGAAATATAAGTAGCACTTAACTGTAACCCACTAGCATGCACTAATAAGGCTAAATCACAAACATTTCGTAACAACATAAAGATCCTCGGAGTACTAAATTGAGCCAACAAAACTTAAAACTATTTTGATCCAAAATATAGACAGCAAAAGCTGAAAATATGCATAATATACAATTATTAAAGTACACTGAGACCGATTTTCAAGATGAACATACACAGAAAGATAAATCATCAAAACCAAGCATTTCTTATCTAACATGTACTTAAATGTTCTTTCTCATATCATCTTTACTGCATAACAATCTTTAAAATCTATTCTAAGAGCCATGTATCTGATTCTAAAGCGCAAAACAACAAAAATCTTTACCTCCAACTAGGGAAAGAGATCCGTTCACCAAATTTTTGATGTGTACACTAAAACACTACCATGTTTTTAGGCATATAATACAACACCCTAGATACATACTTTTGGTGTACATAACAAAAACTTTGGTGCACAAATACGCAACGACTAGTTGAGCAAAAGCAACACATTGTTCCTTACTAAAGTTATAACAAATAAATAACTTAGAGATCATATCACAATCTTCTCCATATACTTCTTAAAAACACATCTTATCTCATAACTTAACGGCTTAACGCATCATCGAAACAACAGAACGAATCGACATATACGAAACAAGCTATATATAAACAAAAGAGCTATATATACAATTAAATTATCATACATACATATACCCACCAAACAAAAACCCCTTTTCACTTCATTTGTTTTTAATAAAACAACAACCACAACCTAGTAACTCACATTCCAATACATAAGACCTATACATACAGCTCAATTGTTATACATACACATAAAACATATATCAGATCACAATTTACAACAGCAGTAATCAATATACATATAAGTAAAATAGTAAATAATTAAATTGATCTATATATATGTATGAACAAAATTGAAATGGGAAAAGAAAGAAAGAAACCTGAAAGAAATTGAAGAGAAATTAAGGAGATTAATAATAATGATTTTCGAGGATTTGAGATCTCACTCATCTTTTTTTTTTTTTGGTCGTCTGTGTATATTGTTTTTCTCTCGTGTGTGAAAATATGTTACGCTACCTCTTTATATCATACCCCCTTTTAAATTTTATTATTATTATTTCTTTTTTAAAAGCGTGAATCATTTGCTCGCAACAGGGGATTTAGCTTATGTTGTCTTAACCGGGTCCGCATTAGAGAGCCCCCTCACCCTCAATACCTAGTAGGAGGAGAAACCCTCAACTAAACCGCCGGAAGGCACGACATTTAATTAAGAGAAAACCTTGCCTCCTCTGTATAACTCAAACATGCTTCATTGGAGGACTTTATTTGTGAAATACCTTGGAGTGCCCTTCCCATGTCTCTAACTCAAGACCTCCAGCATGAAAAGTTGGTGTTCAACCATTGAAAGCTATGAAAGTAGAGTTAAATAAAAGAACGGTCCCTTTAGTTTGTTCCTTTTTGCGACGACAGTCTCTCACTTTTTGCAACGTGTTTCCGTTGCAGCTGTAGGTATGTAGGTGGAAGGACATTAATAACCTCACATGCTACTCACGTGGGCCACTTGACGACATTAAATAAATGGATCTTTTAGAAAGGTATTATCATTTCAATTAAAACACGTACACGTCTTTAGAAGGAACTGACGTTGCAAAAAATGACAAACTACATGGACCGTTCTTGCATTTGACTCATGTAAGTAAGTATATAGGTTATTTTTGTGTGAGTTTTTTAGTTTTTAAGTGGGTTGGGATTTATGGATTTTGAAGCTTTTTATTGTAGTCAGTTTGACATAAAATATAAGGAGTTGGTCTAGTTGGTTTTTTCGGTTTTGTAATGTAGTCATCTGTAATATAATTGTTTATAAGTTTAAACCATGCAAACAAATGTAAAAGGTTTTCATACTAGAGTATATTAGCGTGGATAAAAAAGATATACTTTCATTTTGTATAAGATAAAAGTGTAAAACTTCAATATACTTTCATTTTGTATAAGATAAAAGTGTAAAACTTCAATATGGGCTTAATATAGAATGGGTAGTGATATTCGTATAATAGTTTTTGATGAATTTACCACAATATACTATAATTTATGCATAACTTACAATTGTTCATTGCACAGTGATGGTAAAAGTATCACTTTTCGTGGTATAATTATCATCGCGATATAGATATAGCTATATAATAGTATAGATAGATATGTTAAAATTTAAAATGATAATTAATTCGAGCATATAGCTAATGATGTCCAATCCAGCTGGTCAGAGATACTACTGGTTTTATCCAAGGTCTTGAGTTTGATTATCATAGATGGTAAACCTTAACGGGCCATAATCAATATCTCGTTGTCTAGGGTACCTACAAGGTTTCACCATTATATGATGAGGTTTCACTAATGTCGTATTCCGACTGAATATTCGGAAAAAAATACGAGTAGATCGATAAAAGTAGTAGTACGAAATAAAATAAAATACGTGTGGCAATAAATAAAAAATGATATCGACAAAACTAAACAATGGGATAGCAAAACTAATCTTGGGAAATTATTGGTGACGTCTAATACGACTCGGTATCAAAAACGACAATAAGTTTGAATAATTTAGTTTCACGAAAAATATTTTGTATCTTTCACCGTCAAAATAACAGAAGTTTCAAATTATTTGTTTTATTTTAGAAGACTGGTCAAGATTTTTACTATTTTTTTCTATTAGCTACTCAAAACAATAAGGTATTGTATATATATATTATAAGAGAGTAAGTATCCACGCGTTGTGACAGTGAGATGGTGGGGGTGATAGGTCAAAGTGTCATAGGTTATAGAGTGTGAGAGCCAAATGTTTTAACCGTACGGTTCCGCCTTCGGATTTAAAAATTCGTCGAAAGTATATCGAATGACATCTCTAATGAAAGAGCATGAAATTTTAAAAACACTAATATAATTTTTATAATTTATCGATGTACGGATTTTGAGATAAAAATTTTTGAATGGATTCGAGAAATAAATGATTTATGGAGGAGAGAGAAAAAAAATGATCGGTTGAGATTTAAAGAGAGATAAATAGTATTATAGTTATTTTAGATAAATATAAAATAGATAAGAGGACATTTTGGGAAAGTAAATGTTGAAACTTAAAAGTTAGCCAGGGGGAATTTATAATATAGTATAGATAATATTAGTACAACGCAATATGGCAGTAATGGCACCAACAACGGTCTGACGGTAATCACAACGTTGAATTGTATAGATTTATGTAAATGTAATTAATGTAAAAGTGGCAATGAAGTATTTTAAAAATAAGGGTTTATGGTGCAAAATTAGTTCATTAAAGGCAATTAGACAATTTCTTTTAAGTAGTAAAGAAGAAGAGTTCATTAACACTGTATTCTTGAGTTTTTTTTAAAAGAAATGAAAAGGAAAGATTGGATAGGAGAAGAAATGATAGAAAATTAGAGTAAAAAAAGTCATTCTCGAGTTGAAAGGAAATTAAAAGAAAACAATAGTTAAATATGATAGCCTTCCATGTCCAACACTTCATCCCCAATATCCACATCTTCTTCCCCTGCCTCTCTCTTGTTCTTCTTCATCCTCCACCATCTGCTTTCTCAACCAAAGGAACCTCCATTACACAAAACAATATATCTATACACACACAATCACTAGTATCCACAAAACCCCTTTCAATTTCTGTTCTTTTTTACAAACCCACCACCATCACCTCTGCCGGCGGCGGCGGTGGTAGTTTCAGACCCATTTCACCGTTAGCTCATCTCATATCAACAAACCCTAACTTTTTGGATGAAAAAACCCGATGATTAAGATCAAAAAGGAGTAGAGAGTGAGGAGACAATCATACACACACACTTTTCCATCCAAATCAGGCCATTTTTGGCCTGAAAGTTTTTTGATGAAAAAACCTAAACTTTTCCTTCCATACACTTTCTTTTCTTTTGGATGAAAAACTCAAGAATGCAAAAAGGTTAGATTTCTTATCTTTCCCTTTCTTTTCTTTTGAAAAAATAACTCAAGAATGCAGCGTAAGGGTAAATTGATCATTTCTAAACTATTCTTTTCTTAACTTTTCAAGAACATGGTATAATTTTTATAAGTAGTCAAGATAAAAATAAAGGTATACACAACTAAGGATGTGCAAGGGTCAAAACCCGGCCCGACCCGCAAAAGCATGAAAAATAAAACCGTGACCCGACCCGTGAAGGTCCAGGTCGGTTCAGACGGTTCACGGGTTTCTTTCACAATTTTTCGGTTTTTGGCTTCACCAGACCCGGCCCAGCCAACCCATGACCCACGAATGCACTAAAAACGTGACCCGCGATCCGACCCGTTAGTGTTTCGGACGAGTCGATTCCGGGTCGGGTCACGGGTTTCGGTCCAAATGTTTATCCCTATACATAATATATTATTGTATAGTTGTTAAACTCTTACGAGTCACGAGTTGACTCTTACGAGTCTAGTCGATTTATGTAACATCCCGAACTTTTTAATTAACGGTTGACTTGAGTCGTTAAGTCAACACAACGTGTCCATTAAGTCTATAGGAGATTTAAATGCTTAGATGTGTTTAATGTGCTATATGTCTAAGGCTTTAATGCCTTAATGATTGATGTACTAATGTGTTTAAGGTGTATTTATGTGCCTTTAGAAGTGCTTGAAGTGTTTAACGAGTTGTAAGTATTCCCTATAGGTGTTTTGAGCTGAATATGAGTCGTTTGGAAACTTAGGGACTAGTTTTGACATAGGGTTAAACTAAAAAACGGGATTAGGGTCTAGGAGATGGTCATCAGCCTCTAATTACCGATATTATCATCTTCTCTTTGAACCCTAACCGCCCTCTTGTGCCACAATCTATTCCTTGTTCAATTCCATCGATTTCGGGTTGATTCGGAGAGATCTATGGATTATATTTCGATCTTCTAATCATCTTCAAGGTATAGATTGCAATCATTACTGATTTTTGATCATTTCCATCTATTCAATCTGTTCATACCTGGTCTTGATCGATTATATGATTTTCGTTGCTAGAATCGTTGATTTCGGTTTACCCGATAACCGTTATTGCAATCTATTGGTGTGTTGGGGATTCTGGAAGGTATAATCTTGTTGTTATTGATAGTTTTATGATATAATGGAGTCATTATAAGTGTCATATCAGACCTGGACCATAGGGTGTGTTAATCGATTGAAAATTGTCCACTTTGTCGATTCGGTAACCTAAAACGATTGTTATTGTATTGCAAATCAATTAGATGTTAAGGGTTGTTTTCATGGCATCCTTAGAGTCTTAAAATGATGAGTTTTAAGGGTTAATAGTCGTTCATGGTGTTTGTGATGGTTTGCAATTCATTTGGATTTGTTTTGGAGTGAAAAACAAGCAAAATTGAACAAACTTGCAGATGGTCATGTCGTGACCAATAAGGTCATGTTGCATCCAAATAACAGAGGTGGAAAGAATTGGGTTTTTGGTTAGAGTTCATGCCGTGACCATGGTGGTCATGTCGCATCACGAGTCTAAAATGTAAACTACTTAGTTTTTTTAAATAACCATAACTTTCAAACCGTAACTCTGTTTTTGACAAAGAAGCTATCCACGGAATGGTGGGAGAGTCTACTTTATAATGGTATTGCTTTCAAAATATGATCATGATGTCAAGTTTCCTGAAAGGTTAATTAAGTGAGTGAATGCCGAGTTTTGTCGAGTTCTGTGAGCTCTAAAGTATTAATCGAATGTCCGATGCATCAAGCCTTGTCATGGGTCATTTTTATAGATATTTAGGCTTGATTCCTGAACATAAGTAAGTAGGTACTTGTTTAGCTCATTATGGCCTTTCAATGCTTATAGGTAGCCGAGAATACTTGCAAAGCTTGGTAACTTACGTTATCATTTGTTGTACGCTTCTACGAGGTAATATACACTACTTTGACACGCTGGGGTTCAAGAAAAACATGGTTTTCATATAATAACTTCCTATTTGATATCTTGTTTACTTATGGTTAATCGGGATTACACGGGAGGTGATATGGGCTATGTATATGGATATTGAAGCCTGAAATGCTACCCCAAAGATATGTGACGTTATGATTTGATGTGAAATGATATGAAATGCTTTGAGTAGCTATGAAATACGATATGTAATGAACTATGTTATGCAATGAAAGATGATATGTAATGATATACGATATGCAATGACATATAATGTGTAACGATATGAGATATATGATGATGTACATGATGTAACAATGTATGAGACGTAATGATATGCTATGAAACGCTATGTAATGTCTTGAGATGAATTAAAGGTGATATATGTTGATGATGTGTGAAATGTGCATGATTGTATGGTTTGTTCATCTAGTTCACTAGACTTTTAAGTTGTCATGTCACGTGCACGTTTAAGGGTCCAAATGTTAAGATGTATATGTGATAATGTTTAGGTTATATGAACACCTAATCTATATGAGATGTTAAATCGAGCTCGTAATTTTAGATAAAAGTGTTAAGCTTAACCCGCACTTGCCCTTGCCCGGTGGGTGCGTAGATGTGGTTGCTTGGGTGGCTCCTTGCAACATGGTCAAAGATGTGAAGAGTAATACGGGAGGTCTGACCCGCCCCACTTGTCTTGAACATACGGAGTACTCCGGGATTGACTTGCCATTCCTTAATGACATTGTGGACAGCCGTAAGGTTTGTCCATCTAGTCGGGTGTGACTTGTGTTACACTTAATGAGATGTATATGTTATATGATATGCGTGACTTATGTCACACTTGCAAAGATGATATGTGGAAAAGATATGAAAGATGACTAGGCACATTTAGGATGACCCATCCTATGTGAAATATGTGTAACACAAGATGTGATATGATATATGTGATGACTTGTGATGATATGTGCCTTAAAGATGAAATATGACTTTTCTATAGTGTTTTAAATGGACAAATGTTTTATTAATGATGTGTTATCTTACTTAGTAAATTCGTTAGCTAACACTTGCTCTTTTAAAATGTGTTGTGCCCTCAGGTCCAACAATAGTGAGTTGGTAGATGTGAGAAGATGTGAGACATGGATAAATGATCTTGAAGCTAGCTGTAGTTTACCCATAGTGGCTGCTCGCATTAGACGTTGATTTATGTTTAGATATTTATGATTTGTATTTACTATAATGTCGGTTGTTTAATATTGGGCAACCGATGGATTTCCATTTAGACTTGTTTTGATGATATGACTAGTAACACCATTTAATGAATAAACCAAATAGATTTTGCTGGTTTGGACCTTTTAAGTTTAATTCCGCTTTCTTTGACGCCGTTAGGCGAAAAATTTTAGAAATCTATGTTTTTAAACGACGGGTGTTACAATTTATACCCAAAACAAGTCGACTCGCTAGGTGACTCGTTTTTTTCAGAATCTTACGAGTCGTTGTGTAAACTTGGACCGAGTCACGGGTCGTAAACTTATAACTATTGTAATTTGATATACTATGGTTATATATTGTATAATATATTTATTGCTACGTTAATTTGTGTGATATCTATGTAGTTTTGATCATTTTATTGCGAATTTGGAGTTAAGCTGTAAGTTAATGACTCAAAACTATTGAATTTGTATTATTTTAGTAAATCTATTTAGATAATGAACTTATATTTTGTTTATAAAAACGTCACATGTATATAATGATACCATATTATCTAGTGTTTAAAATGTCATCACTCTTACGACTCGAGTCACGAGTCAAAAAATCATATTTTCGAGTTGAGTCAAAAGTTACGAGTTGACAACTATGATAAAATGTATTATATAAAAACTAACTATTATAAAACAGGTATCAAAATAAACATTCAAAATGGCTTTGCGTGTATTGTGAATGATTTCTTCACGAATCCGTTCACATGTGAACAAATAACTATAAATAAGGTTTTGAAAAAATAGATTTGACAACATACATTTTTATAATGTTTCACATGTGAATAAAATTTATTGTTCATCTTTCTTAGAGAAGCAGAATAAGTTTCTCTCTCTCTCTAGAAAGAGTTGTTGATAGTTCTATGGCTTCTCTCTAGACCTGAGATCGAGATCTCCTCTTCTCTTTCGGCTTTGCTCTGGCTAGCCGTCGAGACTATTTTTTCTTCAAGGGTGATACCCTAGGCCGGAGGTCCTTAGAAAGTAGTCTCTACCTTTTAAGTAGGGGTAAAATTGTCTACGTCATACCTCCCTCAAACCCCGGCACTCGCCGGGATTAAGTACCATTGTTGTTGTTGTTATACATGTGAATAAAATTTAAAAACACATGATCCAATACATAGTTTAAAAATTCGTACGGTTCTTGCAGAAAATATTTCTTGAAATAAGATTTATCATGTATGTATAATGTCTAATGTATATGGATTACACATTATTAGTTATTACCTATAATCTTTTATTATATTAAATCATAGTTGCTCTAATAACTAATCAGCAATCACAGTTCTTGATTTTAATATAAAACTCAAAGTGTTGATATATAGATCATTTTGTATTACTCAAAATAGTATATTAAAATTTAAATTATAACAAATTAACATATAATATTGATAACGTCGTAAGCCCCGTGTATTAGGCACGAGCCTAAAATCGAATATAAACTATACAACACATTAGATACTTTAGTCGTTATTTATCAAAACTTTTATTATTTATTTATTTAGATTCAACAAAAAAACATGAGCTTTTCTTCCTTGTTTAGTCTGGATATTCAAATCCCCGTAGCGGCCACTGTTTCTGGACCATGCTCATCTTTGGAATATTTCATAATTCAAAAGTAGGAAACTTAACAAATCTAGAAATATTTCATAATTCTAAACCATAATTAAACCCTTTTAAATAAAAAAACAAAAATAATTTTTAAGGAAAATGCTATAATTAACGTGAATAAAAAATTACTATACCTTTTTATTTTAAAATTTCAGACATTCATGATAGAGAGTTTTTAAGACTTTATTTAGAAAAAACCTTTTTATAAAAAAAATGATAAATTTTTCTAAAAATCCACTTAAAGTTATAAAAAGGTAACATATAATACTCATTAATTCTCTTTTTCAATACATGTCATCAACTCATGATTAGAAAAAGTTTTAGGCTATTTAATTAAGAGGATTAATTATTTCATTTTTTATAAGAAAAATGATAAATCATTTTAAAAATTTGCTTAAAAATCCTCCTAAAACTATAAGAAGGTGACATGTGGTATCCACTAATTCTTTTTTCTAATATGTCATTATTTCATAGTTAAAAAGATTTTTAGGCTATTTAATTGGAGGATTAATATTTTTTTTTATATTTGTACTGGTATCATTATTTAACAAAACATAAAGTGTCTTTTACTTTGACCAAGTGACTTATGAGGTAATGGCCTACGTAATAACATGAATATGAAATAATTGATCGAAAAGATTCTAAATGGAGTTTATAAATGAGAAAATCTGAAAAAGCGAAGATTCATAATTTCATTTGGCAATATGGCAGCAACCAACAACACTCGCATAATTCCTCTTCTATCTCCATACAAGATGGGCAACTTCAATCTCTCCCACAGGTAATAATATATCTATTCAAACATGCATATATCATCCAATATTTACTTATATTTGGTATACATACTGTACTTGTATTATAAGATATAATTTCTTTCACTTACTTTTCGCAAAATTTGAACTTGTGACTCGCAACGTTCATATGTGATCGACATTATCAGTTGATCTATGATCAATTGGTTAAGATTACGTACATGAACAAAAGCTACAAGTTATTTAATTTCCAATTAAAATGATTGCAGGGTTGTTCTCGCACCAATGACAAGAGATAGATCGTATGGTAACATCCCACAACCACACGCTACTTTGTATTATTCTCAAAGAACAACTCAAGGTGGTTTTCTTGTCACTGAAGCAGTTGGGGTCTCAGACACCGCACAAGGGTAATAACTAACTACTAATAACTTCGAACTCATTTTTTTTTTAACAAATTAGGGGAATCATTTGACAAACAAGGCATAATTGCCATCACATTTGAAAAACAAGTTTTGAGCAAATTTTTTTTTTTGCAAAACAGCTATTCCCGACACTAGCAATGTCGGGTTCGTCCCAATCACCACAAATCGGCAATAGAAGTGCCCGGTTCATAGAACTCGATCAATAACAACCTTAAAATCCCCAAATACCAATTCATCTATTGATGGTTTGGTAATAGCTTCGAGCTTAGTAAATGTAGTTGCATTTACATATGCATATTGAATTTATGAATTACTTAATACTTAATTGATGATAATGTTGTCAAATACAGGTATATCGACACCCCTGGAATCTGGACCAAGGACCAAGTGGAAGCATGGAAGCCAATCGTGAAAGCGGTTCACGACAAGGGTGGCATTATATTCTGCCAACTCTGGCACGTAGGCCGTGTCTCAAACTATGGTATGTGTCATTTTTCAAAACCTTTTTTTTTTTTTAAGTAACAATTGAGTTACATCCTTCATTTTATTGTGTAATCAAACAGGATTCCAACCCAATGGTGAAGCTCCAATATCTTCAACAGACAAAGAGTTATCCCCGGGCCTAGCCGGTGGAGATTGGTCACCACCTCGTAGACTAAGAACGGACGAAATTCCAGCTATAGTCAATGACTTTAGGCTAGCAGCCCGCAATGCCATTGATGCAGGCTAGTATATATAGTTAGTTAACTAACCTGTCCACATTTTTATATTCTTAAAACAGTTCATAAAACGACATTCTTTGATCAAATTTACAGGATTTGATGGAATAGAAATTCATGGAGCAAATGGATACATAATTGAGCAGTTTTTAAAAGACCAAGCCAACGATAGAACAGATAAATACGGTGGATCGCTAGAAAACAGGTGTCGGTTTGCCTTGGAAATAGTAGACGCAGTTTCAAACGAGATAGGAAGTGACAAAGTCGGTATAAGGTTATCCCCGTTTGGGAATTTTATGGAATGTGGTGACTCTAACCCGGAAGCCTTGGGTCTTTACATGGCCAATGCACTTAACAAGTATAATATCCTTTATCTCCATGTAATTGAACCTAGAATGGATATAGCAGGGGAAAAGTGTGAAACTCCTCATAGCTCTCTGCCAATGAGAAAAGCTTTCAATGGTACGTTTATTAGCGCGGGTGGTTATAAGAAAGATGATGGAAACAACGCTATAGCGGAAGGCAATGCAGATTTGGTTGCATATGGACGTCTTTTCTTGGCAAACCCAGATTTGCCTAGGCGGTTCGAGCTTGATACAAGTCTTAACAAGTATAATAGAGATACTTTTTATACTCAGGATCCGGTTGTGGGCTACACTGATTATCCATTTCTTGAGACATGATGTCAATTTTGAAAAACAAAACTCATTGTATGAATAAAGGAATATGGTCAATTGTATCAGTTATTATTTTGTCTTTCAAGTATTTCATCAAGTTAACAACTTGTCATAAGGAGTAATTTAAAACTTATCCATATATCTATAACTATACTAAAGCAGATCTCTCTCCTGTTTACATTTTAAGTTTCAATATTTACTTTCCCAAAATACCCATATTTTAATTCTATATTTACATAACACCCTTTATCTCTCCTCAAATCTCAACCAATCATTTGTTTTCTCTCTCTTTCATAAATCATTTATTCTTCCAATTCATTCAAAATCTTTTATCTCAAAAACCGTACATCGATAAATTATAAAAATTATATGGGTGTTCTTAAAATTTCATGCTCTTTCATTAGAGATGTCATTCGATATACTTTCGACGAATTTTTAAATCTGAGGGCGGAGCCCGTACGGCTAAGGCATTTGGCTATCACACTCTATGACCTATCACCCCCATCATCTCACCGCCGCAACGCGCGGGTACTTGCTCTCGTTAAATTATTGTACGGCTAAAATTGTCAAGACTATTAACAGTTTATGCGTGGGTAAGATTGTCAAAGACTTTCTATCTGAGACATATTAGATGCACATACATTTAATTACAAGTGGGTTGGCCACTGGTTTGACTTTAAGTTCAGTACTCTCCAAGGTCTCAGATTCAAGCTAATCTTGATTAGCAAGATAAGGTTTTATTTTTCGAGAGTTTAAATGGGGATATGTCTATCAAAGAGGCTCTCTAACACGGATCTTTTTAAAACAATGTATATTAAACATTCCGACATTCGTAATTAATTCACATCTTAAAAAAACATACTTTGACAAGTTTGCAACATATAAAACCAACCTAGATCGGTTTGGCGGGCTAAATAAAGATTTCACACTTAGTATCTTAAACCAGTTCTAATACAGAGTCATCTCATTAAACTTAACGAAGCACAAACCGGGTCAGTACAACTCTATATCATCTTTGGACCGATATTGTGAACATAAATAGCAATGAGCCAAAGTAGTTTTTTTATACATAGTACAGGGACAGTTCATGTAATATACTCAAAAGATCCAAAGTTTTCGTATTGACTAGTTTTTCATTTCCATATATGAAAAAACAAGACCAGTGTCCGTCTACACACCATTATAGCCAGCAAAATGTTTGCTCCATCGATCATGTCTTGCAAAAACTTAATATATCATTAGATTTAAAAACCGATTAATCCGGACTATTTATATAACTGATCACTTTCTTATAAATTAGATTCAACATCTATGCATAAAGTTTGTCATTAATCGATAACATTTCTGTTTTTCGTACCCATTTTCTGCATGTAAGGTGTAACTTTACGTTTAAACCAGTGGAATATGTGCAGCCATGTTTGTCGGAAATGGAGCTGACAACGTTTTTCTTGTTTTCTTTCAGGAAATGGCGACAATTTTTGTTGATGCGGATATGGAAGCTTCTGATTGTACTAATATCAAGGTGCACTGATGATGGTTGCTTTCGTTCTGTTATTTTTTTTTTAAATTTCAAACACGTCCGTTATAGCTATTAATCTGAAACATTTAATAGATATAAAACGGAAGTTTAAAATACTACTGAATTTTGTGTGAATTGTACCAATGGAATTTTGGAAAGTAAGCATGGTTCAGTTCTTTAATAGTTAAAGGAAGTGAAATAACTTGTCGATTATGTTAGCAAAATTAGCTATGACATGATTGGTATATATGGCGTTGTTACTCATCTGGGCTTGGCGTACTGATTTCTTACTACTGAATCTGAACAGTTGTCGCCTGATCTAGCAAAACCACCATCTGTTACATGGAAGAGGAATTTGAACACCGAGGAAGTCCCCCTTTCACATTCTATGTTCAACTTGAAAGAAATGTTCCATTTGGTATGTATGCTATATCAATCTCTTATTTGCATAATGGTCGATTTAAAGAAAACTTGGAACAAAATTAGTATCAAATGAAATCTCTTCCAAAATAGGTTGTTCACTTTATCGAGACAAAAGACTTGATTTAGTCATTCATTGGGTTCTATTTATGGTTTGTAGGCTCCTATGGGATATCGATTATGGCGTTGGATAAGGGAAGATGCTTCAAAGGGAAATGGAAATGTAGCTTTTAACTCGAGTCATTTCTTTTCTGATGAGTATTTGCATCGCAGCAATGGGCTGACTTATACCCTATTGTTTCAGGGAACTCTGTATAACCCAATGAAGAAACACTATTATTCCTCTTGTAACGCTGTACCAGTAGGGGGTATTGGGTAAGCCCTTGGTTTCTGATAAAGATATAAAGTTAGGTACCTCATGGTTTTTTAGCGGCTGTCTGGTTGAATAAATCCATGTCTTCCAGTTCAGGTAGCATTGGAAGGACATTTAAAGGCGAATTTTTGCGTTGGCAACTCTTTCCTAAAATATGTGAAGACAAACCAGTATTAGCAAATCAGTTTTCTGTAAGTTCTCTTTGTATCAACTGTTTGATACTGTAAGGTTCTTTATAGCATTAAAGATTATGATCTTTTATATTACTGTTCATGTATTGGGAGGCATGCTTCTCTTTGTCCACAATATGTGGAAAAAGGTTGATAAACAGCAACTCAAAGGTCCCAAACTGGCCCATAATCGCCTGCCTATCCATAATGGGAGGCATATCCAACTTTTTCAGCAGTTGTGGCTAGGGGGGTGTTTGGGCTCGAACCTGAGGCCTTGTACTATTTGCTGAAAAGATGCCTTGCCCATTAACACACCATTCACCATTTGTTCACAGTTTGATATCCATATTGAGATTGCCGGCTTGATGGTTAATTATATGGAACAACATACATTATTGTTAGTATTTAATTCCTAAACTATTTCATATTTACCTTTAAGACATTTTGCAGGTGTTTGTGTCACGACCCAATGGAAAGAAGTATTCTACCGTTCTCTGCCCACCAAATCCAGAAGTGCTAAAGTAAGCAAACTATAGTACTCTGAAATAAAATACGCTAGTAATATAGGAACCTTTAGTCTGATACTTGCACTCCAATTGGATTTTAAAATAGCAATTTTGCTAGCTTAAAATAATCTATATAGATCATCAATGTACTTATGTACACTTAGAGGGAAAACGAGATTTGGAATATACGAATTTGGACACAAGTATAAGCGGATGTGTATCCATGAACACCGTGGTGTCAATCTTACTACCTTGGAAAAAACAGAATTGTAATATATTTTCATTGCACAACAGCCATCAGAGAAAAGTTGCATACTGATATAAACTTTTGAATTCATCATATGTGATTTCAAAATAAAAGCATGTTTCGAATTACTCCTATTTGGTAGCTACATTCAATAACCACTGGGATCAGACCTAGAAATTTGTTGTCATTTCTTATAATGCTTAAATGTGACTGAACAGAGAAAATTCAGTTGATGGGATTGGATCTTGGGACTGGAATTTCAGTGGAAACAGTTCTACTTACCATGCGTTATACCCAAGGGCTTGGACAATATATGACGGTATTTCTCGTTCTCTTTGTTCCTAGAAATGTTGACTACTTCTGTCACACTCGTCAATCTTTTCGTTTTAAAATAGGTGAACCAGATCCAGAACTAAAGCTAATTTCTCGTCAGATTTCACCAATCATTCCCCATAACTATAAGGAAAGCAGTTTTCCCGTAGCAGTGTTCACTTACACAGTATGATACATCTCTTATTCAAGTTAACTTGTTTTTCAGCTTTCTTATCTGTGAATGACATAACATTATTGGTTGTAATTTTCGGTAGTTGTTTAACTCTGGAAACACTACTGCGGATGTCACGTTACTTTTCACATGGGAGGTAAGTAACTGTTTTTGGTTCTCTTGCAATGTCTTACTTCAGTCATGATACTATTGGGCTAAAATGTCATTCTTTAATTCCTGTTTCTTAGAATTCTGTTGGTGGAGCCTCTGGATTATCTGGTCATCATTCCAACTCCAAAATGACGTATGGACGTATATATTTCACCCCCATATAATAACATCAATATATTTGGTTTCTTTGTCATCAAAACTTGTCACAGTTTTACTGTTTTTTACATTTTTGTCAGAGTGTAGCCAGCTTCATATTGGATTCTGAGTTCTGACCTTTACTACATTGTGTTATTAGGGTAAAAGACGGCATTCATGGTGTAAACTTACATCACAAGTAATTTTAACTTCTTGAGTATTATTTTCCCTGTTTGTGTGGCATTCCGTACTGTTTGTGTGGCATATATATGATTTGTATGTCCAACACAGGACTGCAGATGGGCAACCCTCACTCACCTTTGCTGTTGCAGCACAAGAAACAGATGATGTTCATATTTCAGTGTGTCCGTCCTTTGTAATATCTGGAGACTTCCAGGGCTTCACAGCAGCAGACATGTGGCATGAAGTAAAAGAGGTTTGTTTAGTTTTTCATTTATTGTAAAGGGAACTTCTTTTTACTAGTAAGACCTGTTAAAGATGTTGTCATTTTTGTAGCGTGACTTCTGTGATTTTTATTATTCAGAATGGTTCCTTTGATCACATTGATTCATCTAAGCTGCCAACGGGTTCAATAGCAGGATCCTCTATAGGTGCAGCAATTGCAGCTTCTGTGACCATACCATCTCAGGCAGTACGTAGTGTCACTTTCTCACTTGCGTGGGACTGCCCGGAAGTAAGGTTTCCAACCTGGACATACCATAGGTTGGTCACAAATTCTTTAGGATCTTTATTTCGTATCAAAGGGTTATGAATAAAAAATTGTTTACTTTCTTGTTTTGTGAACCATCTATTTTTGACCCATAAAACTATGTCAACGATACCCATTCCTGATATGAGCAGGGTGTGGGTTTTGACTTTTGACCCATAAAAACTCTTTCAACAATTAAACTCGATGGTTGCCAGGTCAAAATGATAGAATTGACAGATGAGGTACCAATAAGTTTAAGCATGTTGTTTTCTTTGGGGTCATTACAAAGTTAGTAGCCCAAAATAGAGATCAGATCAACGTTGGTTATACACATATCAACTAATCTAGCAGGCTTCTTAGTAAGCTTTGTTGTAACAGGCGTTACACTAAATTTTATGGTTCGGAAGGGGATGCTGCAGAAAAAATTGCACAAGATGCTATCCGAGGTAATGTGGTTTTATCTGTTTTAGATTTAGGGATTTCATCTTATCATACCCAATATGATCTATGTAACTTCAAACAGATACTCGTGGAAATATGTAATATAGATTTGTTTGCCCGTCTATGAAAAGTTGCATATATATTGAAACATCTACTACTTTTTTCTGAAATTTTAGGACATACTAACTGGGAGGCACAAATAGAATCATGGCAACAGCCTATCCTTGAAGATAAGAGGCTTCCTGAATGGTAAACGTACCTTCTTCTTTTTAACTATAGGTTGCAATATAGACGGCTGGGTTGACCCTGATCACTTTTTGCCTTTGATAGTAAATAAGTAGTGTGTCAAATATGATTTCGGAAACATTTTAGTTCAATAATAATATAAATCAGTGAATAAAATAAGCTTGGCAGTATCATGCACTAAATGTCAACTTGGGCAAATTTCGGCCCATTTTACCCATTTCCTATTAAGCCTTTTATTTTCTCAGTATTTTATCTGTTTGACACGCTAGAGATTAAACATACCCCAGAAACCTCTACTTTTTATAGCCCATACAGCCATACTAACTTAATCTGGAATCGTAATGGCTTGTGCAGGTACATAATGACCCTTTTCAATGAATTATACTATCTCAACTCAGGAGGAACAATTTGGACAGGTAACCCCTATCTTTTTGCATCATTCATATTATAAAAACTAGCTCATAATTGTTATGCATCTTGCAGATGGACTACCTCCAGTATCAAGCACTGAAGGAAGACTCTCAACTGATAGATCTAACTCAGATTCTCAAAATAAGGGTCAACGTCATGCAAGAATGACTTCACTACTTGATGAAATTCATAAACCAACATTGAAAAACTCAGCTTTTGGTACAAATCTTCTACAAGAAGGAGAAGAAAACATTGGGCAGTTTCTATATTATGAAGGAATCGAGTATCATATGTGTAATACATATGATGTCCATTTCTATGCATCTTTTGCTTTCATGATGCTATTTCCGAAACTCGAACTCAGCATCCAACGAGACTTTGCAGCTGCTGTATTGATGCATGATCCACGAAAAATGGATCTTTTATGCGATGGAACATTAGTCCCACGAAAGTCCCTTGGTGCAGTCCCACATGATATCGGGATGATTAATCCATGGTTTGATGTTAACTTCTATAATCTTTATAATACTGACAAGTGGAAAGACTTGAACCCAAAATTTGTGCTCCAAGTTTACAGGGATGTAGTTGTCACTAAAGACAAGGATTTTGCACATGCCGTTTGGCCCTCAGTTTATATTGCAATGGCATACATGGAACAGTTCGATAAAGATGGGGATGGTATGATTGAAAATGAAGGGTTCCCTGATCAGACATATGATGCATGGTCAGTCTCGGGTATCAGTGCATATACTGGTGGACTGTGGGTTGCAGCATTGCAAGCTGCATCTGCATTAGCTGGAGAAATTGGTGATAAAGGTTGCGAAGATTATTTTTGGGGGAAGTTTCTGAAAGCAAGGGTTGTGTATGACAAGTTGTGGAATGGTTCTTATTATAACCATGACGATAGTACTGGGAGGACAAGTTCATCTATTCAAGCTGATCAGTTGGCTGGACAATGGTTTGTTGCGATTCAAGCACCTTCATTAGTGTTCAATACCGTCAAATAATCCCAGTCCAATGAAATTTTGTACTCTCGTAATGACCATGGTAGAATGGGCGAGGCAGGTAATAGGAATGTGTTTGGGTCAAAACATAGTTTTTATACAGGTCGGAGATCGACCCAACCCAAAAAGTAAATACTTGGTTCCCCAAATGATATTATAACTATCAAAATAGAAGGGTTTAGGAAGTTCCAGGCATTAAAAGCGAACTTTGAGTGACTTTCGACTCATTTGACATGTTCCCATTTTAAGTTTACAAAGTTATTGGAAAGAATGCAGGCATTTACATGTGTGGGTCTACCTTATATAGCATTATAAGTTCATATGAGATAATGGAAATTAACTGAATATCAGAAGGCGCTTCTTGTAGGTATGCTCAAGCATGTGGCCTTCTTCCTATTGTTGATAAGGAGAAGTCCAGAAGTGCACTCGACAAGATTTATAACTTTAATGTATTGAAAGTAAAGAATGGGAAGCTTGGAGCTATCAATGGCATGCTACATAGTGGTGAACCTGATATGTCGTGTATGCAGTCTAGAGAAATATGGGCTGGAGTTACTTATGCTCTTGCTGCAGGTATGATCTATGAAGACATGACCGATGCAGCTTTCAAAACTGCAAGTGGAGTCTACGAGACTGGTTGGTCTGAAGAAGGAGGCGGGTAAGTCTACTAAGTGAGCCTTGTGTGTGGTTAACTTTCTAAACCATATTGTCACATCTATAAGCTGGTCAAAAGGTCCAAAGTGTTTTCGGGTGCTTAAAGCATCTTAGACCACCTTATATTAAAAATATTGTATTATTTTTCAAGAATATACTTTCTATAATCCTATTTAATGTTAACTATTGTGAAACTAATAAAGGAGAAAAGAGAGTTGGTGGGCTGTTCTAACCCAAACCGACCTATATAGAGTATAGACCCTAACCCATACATAGCGTGTTTAGCATGATGGAGGTAGTGGTACAATGCTTCATCTACAACTCAAAATTTTAGCTTCAACTTGGTACATTTCCAACTTGCACTTGACTATACTTTTCATGTATGCAGATATGCTTTCCAAACCCCCGAAGCTTGGGATCTAGACCGAAGATACAGAGCTCTGGCATACATGCGCCCATTGGCAATCTGGTCCATGCAATGGGCCTTAACACAACCCAAAACTCCGGAACATGAACTGAAGCCAGAGGTAAAACCTGAATCTCTCATCAGGCAACATGCCGGTTATTCAAGAGTGGCTCATCTACTGAAGCTGCCAATAGAGCAAGACTCTAGGGGCATCTTTCAAAGTATTTTTGACTACACTAGCAAAAAGTTGATTTGAGATTTTGCTTTCACTACAGTTCTTGGTATTGGTTTAGCAACTTCTTATCGAAGACCATGTGTTAAGAAACTTTAATCACACAAGTTTCATTAGCGTGTTCAACTTGAAAATTCTATGTATCAGCCAAGGCCCAAGGACGGCTACAAATAATATTATGGTTCAAAAGATTTGGGGACAACAAAGCGTTTCTATGTTTGGTCAGAGGTGACCATTTTTAGTATTAGTAAATGGATCGATTAGAGTTAAAATTGTATATTAATGAATCATAAGCCAAGTGTTGGCAGGTCAACAAATCAAAAGCGACTGTTTGGCCAGGACAGGCCATCATGCTAAAACGATTAGATCACCCACTTTTTTCGTATTTAGACCATTCAGCCGGCATAGTGATTCTGTGGGTTTTACTGTTTTAGAGGAGTAACATGTCCAAGTCCTAAAAAAAAAAAATTTTTTTTGATAAGTTTGTCCATACATATATAACTTTAATACGGAGTATATATTTTTTAGGAATGATCCCTACACAATTTTTTGTTTTCATACCCAGGCAAAAATTGAATAAAACAGGTGTTGGAGGGAATGGTGGGGCTCCACTAGTCCACTTTATATGTAAGAAAGAAGTCTCCAACTCTCCATTAATGCCCCCGTCATGTTGTAAGAGGCGAAGCCATGATTTACAGTTGAAGAAGGCTCAATCGTATTCTTTTTCTTGTGGTTGTATATAATATAATAGAGAAGACATAATCAATTATTAAGAGGTTAATAAAATAGAATTTTATGACAATGATTTACTTTTATGGAGCCAATGTAAAGGTTTTATTTACATTGTCACAACTATAAATCAAATATTTATAAGTTGGGGTGGATTGGTTCGAAAAAATCTTTATACTAGTCGGTGTAAACTAGCCTTTGCAATAAAAATTATGGATAAATTGGCGGGGGCTAAACACCCGCCAGTCCCCCTACTGGCTCCACCCTTTCATGTTGTGAGAAAATATATTCACATATTGTATAGCTCACAGTACAAGCCGGTAATACACAGTTGTGATACATCTATCAAAATAAATGGTACGAATATCACTTCTCATATATTAACCCCCGCCCCCTCCGAATTTCACCATAGCAACGTATAAATTTTTACCAAATTAGTTTTGTATTTCAGCCTTTAGGGGTTCATTAACAAAAAAAAATTATAAAAAGATTATTTATTAGTTGGACTTTTGTCACTTACATTTTTGTTATAACATTTTGTCTTTTATCATTTAAAAATGAACATAAACATTATTGCATTGTTATAATATTGTGTCCTTATAAGACATGTGGAAATTAAAATTATTGAAGTTATAAATATATGTTAAACCTTTAACATTAACTAACATTGTACTCGCATAATACACTATGATGTATGATTTATGAGATGTTAAGTTGTAGTATATAAAAAATTTGTAAATTTCGCTTAACATAAATGAAAAGGTAAAGACGTTGGTTCCACCCAACAAGTAGGTAAGTTCTATGAACTTGTGCTATGTAACAGGCTACGAGTGTTAAATGTATAAGATGAATGAATATGTATGTAAAATGAGACATCCAATTCGTTGTCAAAGCCCCCATTTCCAATTTGTCATCATATGTACGTGGGTTACAAATAAGAAATTTGATTTCCAGAAACTATCTTGATTCTTTGTTAGAAACGACATTAGAAATTTTGAGTTCACAAAGACAAATTATTATACCCTTGTCATCTTTTATCAGTTTATCCAAAATAATTTGTTTTATCTTTACAAATTCAATTTATGATGCTTACATGTAATGGTTCATAAGAAACCGAAATAGGAATTGAAGCTTGTATACATAATATAAGATTTGAAGCTTTGTAAACATTAGTATTAAACTTCTTATTATAAATGTAACTATACAAATGACTTTTGAATAGATAGGAGAGACATTTTGAAAAAGTATTTAAAATCAATATTGAAAAATTTAAATTTAATGTTGAAAATCTAAAAGTTTTTTGCTTTATAATATAGTATAGATATAGAATAGATATATACTCTAGTATAGATATAGATAGATATAGATAATTAAAATTAAAAATGACTTTTGAATCTTTATCTTTGATTGTATGATTGTAATGCAATAATTAAAATAGAAATAACTTTAAAAGATTTATATTTGTGATTTTGTCCCATATATTAAAATAGACGACTTAAAAAAGGTAAAGTATAAAACTCATATTTGAGCCTCGTTGCCACTCACTCTAACATGACAAATGACAATCCGATTCGAATTCTTATTCTTCAAAAAATATTGAGTAGTAATTATTACGAGTATTTGCTATTAATAGTAAATTTAGAAACGTGGTTAAAATATAAGTTTCTGATATTGGCAAAGTTAGCCTCTATACACAAACACATAAAAGTTGACCAACCAGGTAAGAGAATAAAATACCACAAACTCCCGGAAAGCGCAAACTTATTTAAATTATTATATTAAACAAATTACATTTAAAATACATTACAGCCAGAGACAGCAAAACAATTTGATTGATTACTATTATTATACGAGTACTATTATATTATTATATTATTATTAAGATTATTATTGACTAATTATTATTTTATTGTTGCTATATATATTGTCAACACACATATTAATTAGTAAAATTAAAATCTGTACTCAGCTTAATCATCATCAATTTATCATTATCGTGATTTAATCAATTCAGGTATGATTTCTTTCCGTTTTCATTCATGAATGTATGTAGTGTTACACTTGATTCATTGCTTATAATATATATATATATATATAATATAAAATTATAGAATATTGAAACCTGTTATTGATTGATGTGAGTACAATAGGCGGTTTTGAAATTTGGTACTAGCTATAGTATGTTTTTGAGCATGCAGTTTTTTCGGATTTTTACGATTTTTTTGTGTATGAAAAATTGAAAATTGAAGAATTGAAATTCATCAAATGCTTGACTGTCTGGGTTGGTCCCAATAACTCGACGGTGTATTTGGGAGGTTGAGATGTAGACAACCTTACCCTAGGTGTAGAGAGACTGCTTAGAAAAGGACCTCCAGTCTTGCAGGTTCTATCTAAAAACTGGTTTTCATCAACGTACACTTTGTTCATATTTCTATATATATATATATAGAAATATGCAGATTTTGGTCTCATGGATGGTTGATACTGTTTACAATTCTCTCTGTTTTTGCTCTGACTTGTTGCCTAAAATATGCGTGTCGCTATGGAATATACCACAGTAGGTTTTGTGCAAAGGATAAAAAATTGGCACTTTTATGAGTCGATGTACAGTGAATCCTTAGGGATTATAACATTATCCTAGTCATTCACAAAACCTATATTTCTAACAGTTGGTATAACTAGTTAGTAAAAATTAAGATTCTGCAAATGATTATTCTACATGCTAAATTTACGAGATTAGAGTAAAATTGACCAGAGCTATTTATGTTGTAGAGAAAGATTGGTCATTACATTAACTACTTATTAGTAGGGTTAGGTATCACTAAAATTGAACAGTTAGAGCAGTTTTTGCAGTAATATTACAAGTCGGAGTTGTGAGAACCAAGTTGAGTGCGTAAGTATTCACTTTTAGTTTCCTATTTGGAGATTTCGACTGGTGTAGCTATATTGTGGCAAAATGAAATAGATGTGTCAATTGCTAGTTATAAATGCCGAATCTGTCTAAATAGAGCTGAATTTTTTCTTTTTGTGTTTACTTTCAGGAATATGACGAATGTTTCCGATGCTGATAAGGATGCTTCTAATTCTACTATTATTAAGGTGCACCAGTGACGAATGCTTTCTTATAATTTTATGTTTAGTTGTTCGATGTATCATATTATTATCTGTTATATTCACTTTGTTAAAAGTTGTTTTCGAGTCGGCTTTGATTATTATTAGTAGAAGTATCTGTGCCTGTACCAAAAGATAAATAGCAAAGTACGGTCCTATAACCGTTACTATTACTTAGATTTCTATTTGGTCTGGTCTGCAAATTCTTTCCTGCATTGCATCTGTATTTGGGTTTCAACTTTCAAGTACTGTGTACTACAAAAAACTATAATCAATCACCATAGATTTTATATACATTACATCAAATTTTATAAGTAACTTGATGTCTTTCAGTATATGTTAGAAATATTTGAATCAACATGATTGGTATGAATTTGAACAGTTCTGACGTGGTTTCTCTCACATATAATGGTAAGGTTGATCCAGCAAAGCCAGCATCTCTTACATGGAAGAGGAAACTGAACACTAAGGAACATCCTCTTTCAGAGTTTGGACTAAAGATCAAAGAAATAATCCATTTGGTATGTATGCTAAATATCTGGCAGTTATTCAATCATATGAAGACCTACAAGAATGAAAGTCAAACGAAGTTCTGATCTTATATTGTCATTATGTATTCCGCGTCAATATTGGTATTATGATAACCATTTATACCTATTCATTGGTGATATAGCGTTTTTTTTTTGTATTTGTAGGCCCCACTAGGATACCGCTTATGGCGTTGGAATCGAGAAGAAAATTCGAAGGGAAATGGAAATGTAGCTCTCTGACTCATATCAGTTTTTTTCTTATCAGTATTTTAACTAGGGCAGTTAGGTGACTTGTACTATATTGTTTCAGGGAACTTTTATTGACCCTTTCAAGAAACATTACTATTCGTCTTGTAATGGTGTTCCTTTAGGTGGCATTGGGTAAGCCTTGGTCTTTTTTTATATAATAAAAATGCAGCTCATGTACGTATTTATCATCTTTCTTGCAAGGCTGCCACGTTGATAACTAGTGTTAGGTAAGCCACTGTTTAATTGTTTATTGGTGGCTTAATAAATGCATCTGCCAGTGCAGGTAGCATTGGAAGGACATATAAAGGCGAATTTTTGCGTTGGCAACTCTTTACTAAAATATGTGAAGACAAACCAGTATTAGCAAATCAGTTTTCTGTAAGTTTTTCATTTCTGTTGAAGTATCACTCCTGTAATACTTTTTATCTTGCTGCAATTTGATATCCCTTACTAGAAAAGACTTGTCTGTTTGAATTTGCCATGGTGATCGTCTATATTGACCAAGATGTAATTAATTATTTTGGATGATTAGATAATTTAGTAATTTGTTACCTATGCCATGTAATTTGGGTGAAAAATGAATTGCATTGATTAAGAAACTTAAAAAGATCCTTAACTGAGTAAAAATTGCCATATTACCTTGAAAGCAAATAGACGGGACCTACTGAGTTACTGCAGTCTGCTTACCTAGCTCATGTATTCAGGAAACTGTCAAGATTCTATTATCTATATCTTATTTTTTGAAAATTAGAGTTGATATGTTACTTATAAAAGTTTAATGGTAGGTGATAAGTTTACAGAATGGGTTTCTATAATACGGAGTGTATAAGTAACATAACCCCAAGTTTATGGTAGATGATAAGTTTACAGAGTGGAACTCTATTTGTTTCTGTAATATATAACCCATAAATGATTCACTTATGACATTATGCAGGTATTTGTTTCACGTCCCAACGGAAAGAAGTATTCGACTGTCCTATGCCCACCAAACCCAGAAATCTTAAAGTAAGCAACGTTTTCCTCTGGTCTGAAATTGTTTAGTCTTTTGCTTCTATTGTCCTACTGGGCCCTCCCTAACTTTTATGCTTGCACTTAAATTAGATTTCTACATTGCAAATTGCTGGGTTCAATGATATGTTATATCAATGATTAATGTACATATTTTGTTCTAAGAGATGTCATTCCTTATTACTCGTCTAAATACACCACTCTTTCTGTATTTATATTTTTCAATATTTCCAATTTTTCATAATGAATGATAACAGCTATAAACCAGATAGAAATCGAAGCTTCACCATGAGTAATTTTCAAAGCAATAATTTGGCTCTAAAATGAACTTCGGTGTACAATAGCATGAAAAGGGGAGCGGAAGAATTCAACAAGGTCAAGCTGTGAGTAGTAGCTCAAAGGGTTAAAATGATTAATCGCTTAGGAAAAGTAAACATGGTGTGCAAATAAAAGAATTAGTTTTAACTTTCAATACAAATATCCCCGAGTCACTACTAAAGTACCCAGGACTATTATTGTAACACCACAACGGAGGAGATAGGATTGTAATATACCAATGGTTTTTGAGATCATGGTATAGACATGGTTGTAAAAATTGCTAGGCGGTACTTGAGTGGTCAAGGACCTTTTCACGAGTAATAAGCCTCAGCGGGTACGGAGAGTACCTGAATTGGAATCTTAGTGTATAAATATCGAAATTAGATTGAATATTTATGTATCAGATTTTATATTTAAGCTTCTTATTAAAATAAAGTCTATAGACATGTTTGTCTCTACTGGTTCAACTTGAATTATTGTACAAATCCTCCGATTCAGTCAGAGTTTTTGACTAGATGAAGTAGGTTGAAGTCGGCTGGTCATGGCCGAGTAGAGATTACTCACTAAGTAGTCGGCTGTCTAGCCGAGTTTTACAATACCGAGTGTAGAAAGGTACCAACCACCAACAAATATAACATGTTCTGATGTTGAGGGTTACTCCCATTTAATTAACTGAGTTTTATGATCCCTGAGATTTCATTTAGCAATAAAAGAGATGTTGAAATCCATTAAGTTTTCTGTTAACTGTTTAAATGAGAATGAACAGAGATAATTCAGCTAACGGGATTGGATCTTGGGACTGGAATTTTACTGGACACAGTTCTACTTACCATGCATTATACCCAAGAGCTTGGACCGTGTATGATGGTAATTTTCATTCAGTTTATTCCTGGAGATGGTCACTGCTATCTATTTATGTCGTCACTCGTTAATCTATTTTCTTTTAATTAGGTGAACCCGATCCGGACCTAAAAATAGTTTGTCGTCAGATTTCCCCAATAATCCCGCATAATTATAAGGAAAGCAGTCTTCCGGTATCAGTATTTACTTTCACGGTATGATATATCCGTTACAAATGTTCTAATTGTTTTCGTTTTTACCTTTTTACACACCCCAAATGAGATTGTATTGACCTTTCGTTGGATATGATCTTCTATAGTTGTCTAACTCTGGAAACACTGCTGCTGATGTCACCTTACTGTTCACATGGGAGGTAAGTAACTATTTCAGTTCTCTTACACTGTCTTGCATTTAGTCATGCTATATATAGGCTTTAATTTTCATTGTTATGAATAGAAAAATAAAAATAATTTCGTCTAATTCTAATGTCCCAAAGAATGTTCTGACAAATCAATCATATGCTTCAGAATTCTGTTGGTGGTGCCTCTGGATTATCTGGTCGTCATTCTAATTCCAAAATGATGTAAGAATCCATTTATATCCGCATAATATATAGGTTTGAAGAGTATTGATGATGTACCTCACTGGATGATGCCTTTGGTCATAATTATTATATTCATTCATAACTTGTCAAGATTCAATGTGTTTATCTTTTGTCAAAGAGTAGTCAGATTCATATGTATCCTGATTTCTTGGTTGCATTGTGTTCTCAGGGTTAAAGATGGCATTCATGGTGTAAACCTCCATCACATGTAATATTATCTTTTTAAGTTATCTTCATTTGATAGTGGCATGTGTCTCATTTTATATGTCCACCACAGGAGTGCAGATGGGCAACCCCCGGTTACCTTTGCTATTGCAGCACAAGAAACGAATGACGTTCACATTTCAGAGTGCCCTTTCTTTGTGATATCTGGAGACTCCCAGGGCTTCACAGCAAAAGAAATGTGGTGTGAAATAAAAGAGGTTAGTTTATTCTTCAATAAGTTGCTTGTTCGTGTCACGCATGTGCAAATGAGCTCTTTCATCTACTCTAAGGGGACTTGTTTTCATTTTTAACATCTGTTGAGATTTTGCCACTGTTGTAACAAGAATTCTATTCGTAATGTTTATCATGTAGAATGGCTCATTTGATCACATTGATTCATCTCAACTACCAATGAATTCGAAACCAAATTCCTCTATAGGGGCAGCTATTGCAGCTTCTGTTACCATACCATCCGAGGCGGTTCATACTGTCACTTTTTCACTGGCATGGGACTGTCCGGAAGTAAGGTTTCCAACAAGGACATACCACCGGTGGGTTTCAAATATCAACAAGAACTTTATCATATACCAAAGGGTTATCGTCAACTTTGGTCTAATTCTTGTTTTGGGAACCATCTGTACATTCACCTATTAAAACCTAAAATGTTAAATCATAGTTTTTGAAAATTTGGGGTTTTTATGTGTCATGACAAAGATGGTTACCCAATTAGAAATCAGGTAAAAGTTGGTTGCCTATATATCAAATAATCTAGCATGCTTTTTACAATGGGTTTTTTGTAATAGGCGTTACACTAAATTTTATGGTTCTCACGGGAATGCTGCAGAAAAAATTGTGCATGATGCTATTCTAGGTAATGTCTGGTAGTTTTGAATAGGGATCTTCATAGAAGTATGTGATATGGATTTGTTTGACCATATGTGAAAAGTTGCTTATAAACTTTCTAATATTCTTCTCTGAAATTTAGAACATGCTAACTGGGAGTCACTGGTAGAGTCATGGCAGCAGCCTATTCTTGAAGACACAAGGCTTCCAGAATGGTAAACTTCCCTTTTCTTCCTTTTACTAGAGATGGCAAAATGGATGGGTTGGTCAGCTTGAGTAACTGGTCAAAAGGCGTATGTTTTTATAATTCGCTTGAAGCGACCGGGAAGGGGTTGACCCTAATACTTTTTTCCTGTTTTTCAAAAGGAAAATAGCTATAAATAGTTGCTGTTTTAAAAATTATTACATAAGTTATATTATACGATAATAATCTAACCTTGTACATACACTCATGAAGTGAGTACGAAGATATAAATTATATACGAGTAATATGTTTGAATGTATTTGGACTTTTGACCCGCTTGAGCAAAACTACTTTTTATTATAATTCATTCAACATGTTTCAGATAAATGGATTAAAATATCCACATCCAAAGACTTTACTGCCCATACTGGAATCCTAATGCCTTTCTGCAGGTACCGAATAACTCTTTTCAATGAATTATACTATCTCAACTCAGGAGGGACAGTTTGGACAGGTAAATCCAATCATTTGGCATAGTTTATATTAATGAGCCCAGCTCTGTTTTATTTTATTTTATTATATTTTATCTATACCTGCAGATGGACTACCTCCAGTCCACAATATATCAAGCATTCAAGGAAGAATATTCTCAATTGACAGATCTAATATTGGTCCTCAAAGTACTGGTGATTCATCTCATCAACATGACACCGCTATTAACGTTCTAGAAAGAATGACTTCAGTACTTGATGAAATCCATCAACCTGCATCAAAAAACTCAGCATTTGGTACAAATCTTCTACAAGAAGGAGAAGAAAACATTGGCCAATTTCTATATTATGAAGGAATCGAGTATCATATGTGTAACACATATGATGTCCACTTCTATGCATCTTTTGCCTTAATCATGCTTTTTCCCAAACTTGAACTCAGCCTTCAACGAGACTTTGCAGCTGCTGTAATGATGCATGATCCAAGAAAAATGGATCTTTTATGTGACGGAACTTTGGCCCCTCGAAAGGCCCTTGGTGCAGTCCCACATGATATCGGAATGATTAATCCGTGGTTTGATGTTAACTTTTACAATATCCATGATACTGATCACTGGAAAGACTTGAACCCAAAATTTGTTCTTCAAGTTTACAGGAATGTGGTTGCCACCCAAGACAAGAATTTTGCACGGGCCGTTTGGCCTTCGGTTTATATTGCAATGGCTTACATGGAACAGTTTGATAAGGATGGGGATGGGATGGTTGAAAATGAAGGGTTCCCTGATCAGACATATGACACGTGGTCGGTTTCAGGTGTCAGTGCGTATTCTGGTGGACTGTGGGTGGCGGCGTTGCAGGCTGCCTCTGCCTTGGCAGCTGTAGTTGGTGATGAGGGTTGTCAGGATTATTTTTGGGCGAAGTTTCAGAAAGCAAGGAAAGTGTATGACAAGCTATGGAATGGTTCTTACTTTAATTATGATGATAGTGAAGGGAGGGCAAGTTCATCCATCCAAGCTGATCAGTTGGCAGGACAATGGTATGCTACACATACTTTTAGGTAGAAGTGGTTGGATAGGTGGTTTGGGTATAGAAACAAAAAGGTAAAGTATATGTGTGGTTATAATTGAGTCGGGTAGATACACATTTTGTCCAAAAAAGTCTTTTGGTAACAATGTTTTTGTCAAACATGATGACAGAAATTACAGTTTTGCAGTAATAAGCTAGTATTTTGAATAAAATAATTTGGATTATTACGCATTAAAAAAATGAGTTTTTGGGTATACCCGTTTGACGAGTATTGATAAGAAGTAAGAAATAACCCCGCACCAACCCACTCTTAAGTAAACGTGTCTAAAATTCCATTTCTACTTTTAGGGATGTCTGATGAAAATTCGCATTACCCTTTTATTTGATGAATGTTATATCAGACATTATTCGCTTGTCCTTCGTGATCTCAGTGTGCTTTCTTTAAAAACCAATGGATTTATGTATGCCTACTAGGTAGATGTTTGATTTTAAATCCTATTAACGTAATCTACTGGAACCTTGCCAGCACCTATGCTCCCTTTTCCTAGATCCTCATTTACGGGCTGTCACTCTATATTTTTTTGGTATGACTATCAAATCTTTTACATTAATGCCAAATACTCTACTTTTACCCTTCCACAAACTAGAACAATTTATGTTAACATTTCCCTCTGCTGCAATTTGAATCACATTTCGGTTGTATGTATGTGTTTCATGTTATATTTGGTTTCATATGTAAAAGTTAGTATATACATGTAGCAACTGCATAGTTATATGCATATAAACTCTGATAATCTAAGCTGCTTCTTGTAGGTATTCTAGAGCATGTGGCCTTTTTCCCATTGTTGATGACGACAAGGCCAGAAGTGCACTGGAAACAATTTATAACTTTAATGTGTTGAAAGTAAATAATGGAAAGCGTGGAGCTCTTAATGGGATGCTACCCAATGGAGAACCTGACATGTCATGTATGCAGTCGAGAGAAATATGGACTGGAGTTACTTATGCTGTTGCTGCAGGTATGATTCATGAAGATATGATTGATACAGCTTTCCAAACTGCAAGTGGAGTGTATGAAACTGGTTGGTCAGAAGAAGGAAAAGGGTAAGTCTACTTAATGAGCCTTCTTGGTGATTAAATTTATGGACTCTTGTACATGGATTTTTGTTGCACACTTGCATTTGCTTTTCTAAATTGCCAAGAAAAAGGCTGCAAAGTATTAGACTGAACAGTTATAACAGAGAGTAAAGATTGTTAATTTTGTGTCTCCTGTCCTTGTATTCAAGTTCACTAAGTTTCTAAAATTTGCATTGTGACGATCTCCAAAGTAATAGACTGAACAGTTTTTACTACGGGGTTGACCCACACTATTTCTCCATATTTTCAATTTTTATTCAATTAATGTTAGTAACAATTACCAAAACAAGTTTTGTTACGATAACAAGCTAAATTTCTTAATGAAACAATTTAGGAAGTTGTTTTCATTAGATATAGAGCGGGAAGCTTTCAAACTGTTTTCTGCTCCGCTTGTAGCTAGTTTTTTTATTCGGCCATTTGAAAGAAAGCAAAACAAACTGACCCATCCATAAGTACAAATGTCTTTTGTCTAAAGTATTTGTTAGTTAAATGCGATTATTATTTCAATTATAATACAACTATGAATTTGAAGCTAAATGTTTTTACAGTATCTAAAGACAACCCAGACAGGACTTAAAAGTTAAACTCTCACCACTTGGTTGAGGACTCCAAAGCCACCTTGAATACCTTTAGGACATATTTAGGACGTTGTATGCAATAAAAAGACACTTTAGGTGATTTTTAATCCCTATGACCCGTTTCTTATTTAGCTTTTTATACCCTTTCGGATCTTGAAAGAGAAGACATGTCCCAAATAGATCCATCCATAAGTAGCTGGGCTGACTTGCCACCTCTTTTTTTTTTTTTCCTTTTTTGCAACTCATATATTGGTGATTGGCATAACTACCCTTTTCGTACTTGCAGCTACTCTTTCCAAACCCCGGAAGCTTGGGACATGGATGGCCGATACAGGTCTCTTGCCTACATGCGCCCTTTGGCAATCTGGGCCATGCAGTGGGCATTAACACAACCAAAAACACCAGACCAGAAACCAAAAACAGAGGCAAAGCCTGAATCTCTCGCCAGACAACATGCTGGATATACACGAGTTGCTCATCTACTGAAGCTTCCAAAGGAGCGAGACTCAAGGAGCATCTTACAAAGTATTTTTGACTACACTTGCAGAAAGATGACAATATGAGATATTCTATTTTATGCCTACATTATAGTTCTTGGTATTGGTATAGTGGCTTCATATTCATGACTGTGTTTTCAGAAACTTCAGTTCAATACAAGTATCATTAATATGTTCAACCCAAATTATACTAATAGTCTGAGCATATAACAGATAACCATATTTTTCAGTCCTAGGAACTGGGTTGAGCATATGTTCGAGTGTGCATAGGGATATCTATTCATGTATTTATGACAATCGTGTAAATGGTTTGCGTTGGCACACTTCTTATTCTTACCCAGTATCTATTCCATTGTTTCACAAGTTACGTTGTTTTGGTAATCTCGGTATTCAGCTTTTGGCTGCCTATAGAGGACCGAATCTACTGCCCTACATAAATAAGGACTTGTAATAGTAAATCTACATCAAGTAGATAACCAGTTGTACAGGTCAACAAAAGTTTGACTGCACAATAAACTAGATGATTGCATAATCAAAATATAAATCCATTTGTCTCCTATAGGTCAAGGCAGTTGGATACATCCTATTTTTGTTGGGAAGCTCTAAAAGTTGAGCAATCATTTGGGACAGTTTGAAGTCACCGGTGCCCCGGTGGGTCAATATCCAGGGAACGAAATGCATTTTTGGTCATTGTGTTATCACACCTTTTGTAAGTTTGATACAAACATGTGCAAAGTTGCGAAACGCATCCCTGTCATATCACACCGTTGCAATCTTGGTCCAAAGTTAACTTTCCGTCTAATTTTCACCGTTAGTAACACCATGTGCCAATCACGTGGAGGGTACTTTCGTCCATTTACTGACCATAGGACCAGTTTTGTAAAATAAAAATAAATAAATAAATTTAGTATCATCATTCATTATGTGAACAGATCCATCGACATCACTTTCATTAGTTTCATCCTCAAATATAAACCTAAAAAACCAATTAAAGCATAATACCACCATTATTGTTGTCGACCTGTTGCAAACAAACTATACCACTTGCAGTCCAAAATCAAAATGACTACTGCATCTTACAAACATCACAAACAACCACCCTAAATAACAAATAAATACATAAATATATACACAAAAATCAAAGATATAATATATATGGGAGATCTAGGCAAAAATCAAAGATATAATAATATTGTTACTGTATTATCACGAGTGTGATTACACACATTTCAAGAGCAGATTCTTTAATTAATATTAAAAAAAAAAACAGAAAATCGTCCTGAAAAGTAAAATTTCTTGAAATTCTTTATTCAATTTTGTCTTCGTTTTTCATCAAATCGTCCTGAAAATCGCAAGGATTTACTCGCAATCGTGTGCTGATCATTCTCATCTTTTCAATTTTTCAATTCGTTGAGTTTTGTTGACGGTTAATCTTCCGGCGATCTGACATATTTTCCGGCGAGCTTGAAAATCGATTTTTGTTGTCGAGGATTTGTGCGGAATCTGTTTGTGAGTATATTGGTGATGGTTTCGTGGTTTAATGCAAAGAAACAAGTGAGAAATCGTCATTTTAAGTTTCCCGGCGAGGTGATTACTATTTTCCGCCCCCCATGTGGTACTGTTCACCGCCGTGATTCTTGAAGAAATCTTTCCTACAAAAAACGTTCATTTCCAGATCTTAATTTTTTCCATAGTTAAAGTTTTTACAGATCTTGATGATGATGAGGATGATGAGATATGTATTTTGGTTAGTTGCAGAAATAGTCCTCGTTTATATGAAAAGACAGTATTACCCCTCACGTGAGGGGCACATGATGTCTTTAACGGTAAAAATAGACGGAACGTTACTGTTGGACCAAAATTGCAAGTGGTGTGATATGACAGGGGTGCGTTTTGCGACTTTGGATATGTTTGTATCAAACTTGCAAAATGTGTGATAACACAGAGACCAAAAATGCAATTCGTTCATATCAAGGGGTTGCTTTTCCTTAGTTATAGTCCTTGTTTGAAATACGAGCCTAGAACCCAACAAGGCTTTTAGGTTGTTTGAACACATTCTTCATCGACAGAGAGCGGCACATCACGAAGCAGCACCGGCGAGACCCGAGAAGGCGTGGATTTACACTCATAATGCTTTTAATTCCTGCCTTCCATTAAGGGTATTGCATCATACATCAAAAAATATATTTATTGCTTTAATTAAATGTTTAAGCAAGAGAGTTTTTCTTTATTTCACACATTATATGGCCGATAGAAATGAAATAAAATATAAGTTTGAGTGGCGTATAAGTAAAGCTTTTATATATTTATTGATCTGCATTTCTTTTTTACTTTTGCTAAATACAATTGTGCACTAAAAAAAAGAGAAAGAAATTGGAATGATGAACAAATAACATAATAGATTAACACATACATGGAAAGAAGGAAAAAGGACAACATCATAAGAAAAGAAATTAACCTTAAAAGGGATAACTGCAGAAAATAGAAAGCACTTTTCGACCAATTCACGAAAATAACAGTGATCTTTAAAAGTTTTGCTTTTTAGAAATGACCTTTCATTTATTGCCAAAAATAGTAACATTTGACACTGTACATGGTGACGTGGAAAATTTTGATTACATGACATTTTTTAATGACGTGGCATTCTTTATAAGACAAAAAATAGAAAAGACCTTTCGACCAATTTACGGAAATAGCAATGACTTTTAAAAGTTTTACTTTTTAGTAATGAAATCTAATTTATTGTTGGATTAATTACTCCAACACCTCGTCGGTGTTGAATGTGGGGATGATTTCTTCTTCGATTGTTTCAACTAACTTAGAAACCGCCGATAGTTTGTTCGAGTTTGAGCTAACCTCTGAACCTTCGCCATATGGATCTATGTCATCCATGGACAAACTCTTCTTAAACAGCACAAATCCGACCTTGAACATCCTTGGATTTCTCTCCGATGAAAACGTAGACGTATTGGCATTTAATTTTAGAGATTTTAAATCTCGAGATAGTCGAAGAACTATGTCTCCTTTATGATCTTCATACACAGCTTCTCAATGCTTGAAAATGGAAAAGACTCAACAAAAATCAATGAAAGGAAGTTGAAATTAGCTTCAGAATAAAACTACGAGAAGAAATACCTTGTCGGAACCGAAACGGAAACGGGGCCATATTATTTTTTTGGTGGGAAATGACATGACTGATAAAAATTAAACTGTAAATAAATAAAAAATAATGTCACGTCATTAAATATGCCACGTAATCAAAAACTGTCCACGTCACTATGTACACGAATCAAATGTTGCTATTTTCGGTTATAAATGAAAGTTCATTTCTAAAAAACAAAACTTTTAAAGTTCACTGCTATTTTCGTGAATTGATCGAAAGGTGCTTTCTATCTTCTGCAATTATCCCTCTTGAAAAAGGTTTATGCTGATGTCTCTGTGACACATGTATAAAAACATTAAAGTAGTCTTTTTTTTTTCTTTTTTTTTTTGAAATGCTATTAGGATCACTCACGGCACCACCTTTTGCAATCAGTGGCAGCCACGCGATCATCCCCAAATACCTTTCAGGAGGAAACCCAAATAATTGAGAAAAACCCTTGTATGCAAGACTCGAACCCGTGATGTATGCACATCCAGGGGCTCTATCCCACTTCTTGATGACCATTGAGCTAAAGCTATTGGACGAGAGTAGTTAAAATGCATCCATCCAAACATACGTAAATTTCATTTTTAAATAGTATATCCAAACATTTGTCACGAGAGTATCAGTTAACAAAATTTCCATACTTTGCTTACGACGGAATTAAGTACCAGTGACATCGACATAAAATACAAGTTATCAGATTCAAATTTAAGTTTATAAAAATTGGATTTTCCCGAAAATTCTTAAGTATACATGTTCGTATAACTATGTGGCGCGGCATGAAGACGTTGTGATCCTTTGTTACCTATAAAAAGATTTATGATTTTTTTTTGGAGTCGATTTCTACTATATCATCATATCGTGGTGCTAAAAACGGATCATTTGTCAGAGTTAAGATCGAGTTGTGAAATATCCTATTTCCATAGCTTCTTTTATCTCTTTTCAAAATATAGTACAATGTGTTTAAATATCTAAATATAAAGCACCAAAAAAATGGGACAAAATTTCTACTTGCGTGGTACATTGTCATTGCTAGAAGCCATAATAAAATTCCCAAACTATATATGAGGGTATGATTTATGTTTGTAGATTCGATATATACAAAAAGGTAATATCATATAGTAGGAAACAAATATCCATATAATTGATTAGGAAATATGTTAGAATAGATAAAAGATTGTGTCAAAGATATAAATCTACTGATGCTAAAAAAATGGGTGATGCATAACAATAAATTATCTGTAGTTATCCCTTGTATCATTATCATTATGGGGTATAGTCGTATAGATATACACGTTAGCATGCATGATTTAAGACACATATCTACTTAAATTATTACATTCTCAAATTTATGTTAATACAATCAATCAAAATAATTACCCCGATCTTGGTAGAAAGATGTGGTCGTATATTCTTGTTTACATATTGATATCTGTTAAGAAATCTAAACAAACTCATATATATTGAATCTTAATCCAATAAACATTCACAAGACTAATTTCAATCAGACTAAACACAAACAATCTAAATAAAAGTTTACCCCCGTTATTCGGTTGTAAACCTATTATCTAATAATGATAATAGTTCTATTACAAAAACAAATTAAACAATAAACTGGAGAGGATAGTACAAAACTTTAAATGGTATGATTTCTTTCTAATCTCTCTCAAGAGAAGAAAACCCTAAGTTGAGTATAGTCTTCAATATACAGGAGACAAAATAATCATTTTTCAATTTTCACCCTCTTCTTTCTTCTTTGACACTTTTGGCACCAAACCTGCAAAATAACAAACTAACACAAATGGTCCCTCAGGTTTAAATAGTTTAAGTTAAGGCTATAATTCAACATCCCCTCTTAGCCTTAACCTTAAACACATCATAGAGGCCTAATTTTGAAGCTAACTTATCATGTTGAACTTTGTTCAACTCTTTGGTCAGAATGTCAGCAATTTGATTTGCTGAATCAATCTTTCTTGTTTCAATGACACCTGCAAAGACCTTGTCTCTCACAAAGTGGAGATCAATTTCAAGGTGTTTTGTTCTCTCATGGAATACAGGGTTGGCTGCAATTTTAATTGCAGCCTGACTATCACAATATACAGGTACATGAAGCCATTTCCCCCATTTAAGATCATCAAGCAGTTTTAGAACCCAAACAACTTCAGATTTAGCAAAAGCAAGAGCTCTATATTCTGCTTCAGCAGAAGACTTGGATAGAGTAAGTTGTTTTTTGCTTTTCCAGGATACCAATGACCCATTTAAAAACAAGCAGAAACCAGTAACATATTTTTTAGGTAACTACACATTTGGCCCAGTCAGCATCAACAAAGGTTTCAAGATATAGCTTGGGGTTCTTGACAATGTGAACCCCCAAACCAGGTGACCCTTTCAAGTATTTTAATACTCTAAGAGCAATTTTCGCATGAGATCTTAATGGTTTATGCATAAACTGGCTCAAACAATGGACAGAATAAGCAATGTCAGGTCTAGTATGAGTAAGATAGATTAATTTGCCAATCAGTTTTTGATATTCAGTGATGTTATCAATGACACTATCTTTTTCACTAGCTTCGCTAGTAATAACAAGATTCTGCTCAAGAGGAGTTGCAAAGGGTTTACAAGCAAGTAGGCCAAATTCACTTAACAAGTCCATACAATACTTTCTTTGAGATAGTACTAAACCCTGTTCTGTTTTAATCACTTCTATTCCTAAAAAGTATTTAAGTAACCCTAAATCTTTAATCATAAACTTGGATTTAAGAAACATCTTAAATTCATCAATAACATCAAGATTGTTACCAGTGACAATAATGTCATCAACATACACCAGTAAGGCAATAAACACATTTCCTTCACTTTTTGTGAAAAGAGAGTAATCACTCTTACTTTGCACAAAGTTGTGTTCAAGCAGGGCATGAGTAAGTTTGGCATTCAACTGCCTAGGTGCTTGCTTTAATCCATATAAGGATTTTTTAAGCTTACAAACCCTTTTGTCATCCAAATTAAAGGTAATCTTCAGGTACAGACATGTACACAGTTTCATCAAGTTCTCCATACAAAAAGGCATTGTTAATATCAAGTTGAAACAAAGGCCAATTCATTTGCACAGCTAAGTTAATCATGCATCTAATAGTGACAATTTTAACAAAAAGGGGAAAAGGTCTCATCAAAGTCCACACCAGGTTTTTGACTGTAGCCCTTAGCAACAAGCCTAACTTTATACCTTTCTATTTCCCCATTAGCCTTGTACTTGATTTTATATACCCATTTGCATCCTACAGGTTTTCTACCCTCAGGTAACTCAGTAACTTCCCAAGTATCATTATCATACAAAGCACTCAATTCAAGGTTCATAGCTTCTACCCAATTACTATCCTTACAAGCCTGCTAATAGTGGACAGGTTCAACAGATTTGTTCAATTCAGAAATAAATACAAAGCTTTCATGATCAAGACTAGCATAGCCAACAAACTTTTCAATACCAAATTTTACTTTAGAATCAATGACAAAATCCTTGTATTTGTTTGGCATGTGTGATGACCTTTCAGACCTTCTATTTCCAATTTGAGAAGTATTTTGACCTTCAAGTTCATTTATACTATGTATGTTATTTTGATCATTTCCCTCAGAATTGTCAATGTTTTCCTCATGTGTTGCAGCCATCTCATGTGCATTGGTACCCTCATTGGAATCTGGTAAATTACTTCCAGGTAATTCTCTAAGATCAATAGTTGGGGTGCCAGACTGCCCAGAGTTGCTGCCTTCACTAGTAGGGGTGCTAGCAGGGTCATTTTCATCATAGGGTACATCAGGATCATCACACAAATTGAAAATTTCAATTTGATTTATTTCTTGATCATTATTTAAGGCAGTCTGATCACTTATTTTAAAGGGAAACACTTTCTCAAAAAATTTAACATCCCTTGAGTAGATAAAGTGTTTCTTATTAAGACTGAATAACTTATAACCCTTTTTATAACTAGCATAACCAACAAACACACACCTCTCTACTCTACTACTAAACTTGTCATGATTGGCAAGAGTAGTAGCAAAGCAAAGACATCCAAATATTCTAAGATGAGATAAAGAAGGTTCTTTTCCAAATATCATATAGTATGGAGATTTTCCATTCAACACAGAAGCAGGTAATCTGTTAATCAAATAGCAAGCAGTTAAGATACACTCAGACCACAAGTACAGGGGCAATCCCCCCTGGAACAAAAGAGCCCTAGCAATATTAAGCAAATGCCTGTGCTTTCTTTCAACGATTCCATTTTGTTGAGGAGTGTAAGCAATTGAAGTTTGATGAATAATACCTTTGTTTTCACAAAACATGATGAAATTTTTATTACAAAACTCAGTCCCATTATCACTCCTAAAGATCTTAACCTTTTTTCCAAATTGATTTAAGATCAAATTGTAGAAAACAACAATGCAATCATACACTTCAGTTTTAGACTTGAGTAAATACACCCAAACAGCCCTAGAATAGTCATCAACAATGGTGAAAAAATATTTATACCCTTCAAGACTTGGGACCATATATGGACCCCACACATCCAGGTGCACAAGCTCACCAAGGTGTGTGGATTTATGATCACTTAAGGGAAAAGGTTCTCTTACTTGTTTGGCCTTTTGACAAATTTCACACATTACAGTTTCCTTTGAAAAATTTATATCATCTCTTTTGTTTAAAACAGTTAAGACTTGATCAGAAGGGTGACCAAGTCTATTATGCCACATTTGCTTAACAGAGTAGGAGGTTATTTGACTCATTGTAATACCTTGATCAAAATAATAAAGTCCATCAATCTGTCTACCAATCCCCAGAATTTTCACATCCCTCAAATCCTGAGGTAACACATAACAAGCATTTTCATTAAAAGCAACAATACATTTATTGTCTCTTGACATTTTATGCACAGAAATTAAACTAACACAATATTCAGGAACAACAAGAACATCATATAGAATGATGGGATAGTACAAAACTTTAAACGGTATGATTTCTTTCTAATCTCTCTCAAGAGAAGAAAACCCTAAGCTGGGTATAGTCTTCAAGACAAAATAATCATCTTTCAATCTTCACCCTCTTCTTTCTTCTTCGACACTTTTGACACCAAACCTGCAAAATAACAAACTAACACAAATGGTCCCTCAGGTTTAAATAGTTTAAGTTAAGGCTATAATTCAACAATATCCATCCATATCTTTCACACCAATCAATATGTATCTATAAATATAGCAAATAGCCAAATACCACGGCTCGTACAAACCAACCTCCATACTCATAATCCTATATTGTAACTAGAGTTTTACCTTTTTTTTTTGGTTCGTTTTGCCCCAAAAATGGCCGACGCAGGTGGTCCAACCCCCCTTACTGATGTCAGTTCTCCGGTTGTTGGTTTTGTTATCCCGCGCATTGAAGGTGATTCCATCCCATTAAACATTGTACATCGCAAATGACCCATTTGTTTGTATTGCTCATAGTCTGCATATCCATAAAATACATGTAATGTTATTTTATGTGAAAATCTATTTTTTATTATAGGTGTACGATCGACAGGCTAGTCATGCCCAGGTGTTCGACGAGCTTTATTTTGAGATTAATGATGATATCCGGTTGGCTCAATATCGCCTGAATGAACTTAATTTGATTTTTCGACGCATTCGTCGACAAAAAAATCACCTTGGTATGTCAACATCAAACAAAAAGACACATGAAAATTTATTAATTTGAGTAATCTCTAAAAAAATCCATAGTTTATTTAAAGCCTGATAGTGCATCATAGACGATCATCGAACATTAATATATACCCAAAATAATTATATATATGACATATTATGACTTAAGGTAGACATCATCAAGGTGATATGTCATATCAAAAAGATCACCCTCATGATCTCTACCTTAAGTCGTGGGTCATATCATATTATTGGTATAGTTATTTTGCGTATTGATGTTTGATGATCGTTTATGATACACTATTGGACTTTAAATAAACTATGTGTTTTTTTAAAGATTACTCAAATTAATAAATTTTCATGTTTTTTTATTTAATGTTGATTTACCAAGGTGATCTTTTTGTCGACGAATGCGTCAAAAAAATCAAGATGAGTTCATTCTGACTATCTTCAGCCAACCGGATATCATCATTTATCTGAAAATAGAGCTCGTCAAACACTCGGACACAACCAGCCTGACGATCGTACACCTACAATAAAAAATACATTTTCACGAAAAAATTTACATGTCTTTCTTCATAGATAGGCATAATGAGCAAAATACAAAACAAATGGGTCATTTGCAATGTTTAAAGAGAGAGCATAATAGAGGATGGAATCACCTTCAAATCTTCAATGTGCGGGATAACAGAACCAACAACCGGAGATATCATGATAACGTATTGTTATATATGGAGTTGCTTGTGAATTATATCATGTTAGACCTCGCCATATTCATGGGTGAGGTGCTTTAACATGAATTTGGGAAATGAACTCTTGCCTCATTATGACTTTGGAATGGCATGGTAAATGAATGTAATAAATGAGCTATTGCACTTTGTAAGATAATGAGTATCATTACGTTCTAATGTTCTATAATCATGTTTGGTTATCAAGTATGATTTTGAACAGGTTACTTTGTAATAATCATTACGTAACTTCGCATGCTTTATATTATCATCATCGTTTAGCCGCCGCAATGCTCAGACACTAAGCTATTATCATCATCGTTTAGCCGCCGCAATGCTCAGACACCAAGATAGTGGTTCTTATATATGTCATGATCATGATTATTGTAAAATATGTGTTATGGATTTTTTGATTAACATAAGTTACAAAGTATCTTGGGTCATTATTCCACGATTACATAAAAGTAACAAAAACAATAAAGCTACGAAAATGTGTATAATTCATAGCAACACTTACATTCCTATAAATTGGGGTTCTTTTTTTTTTTCAACCAGTATTGGAGATTATAGTAAAACTATTTTGCGTTGATTTACATTTGGACTACTTCCAGTCTGTACTTAATAATGAATGGTTTTAAAGTGCTTGTAATTAATGTTCGATAATTGGGCCAATATCCTTCCTGTTAAATTATACATCAACTGATGTTAGTAACCAGTGACACATGGTTTCATAAACTGAATCTACCATCTACATACACATTAGGAGCTTTAATCTGTTGACATTCAGTGTATCACTTTTTCAGTTTGTGGCTTGGCGTAGAAATCATTTGTTTGCCGAGTGCTCGTTTTTGCAAGATCAAAGTTAATTATCGTCTTAGTTACAGTGCCCGCTCGAATGTCTAAAATGGATTTCGTAGCTGCTATTCTCAAAGAAGTATATAAGTTATATGGAAGCTATTTGTATGACGTGGTGGTGACTTTTGGACTTTAAAGGCAAAATGGCAACTAGGTACGATGACGTAATTTTTGTTGCTTTTGATTCCTCATCGAAAGATTTTTAATGCAACTTGCTGTATCGCATTCCTTAAAGCGAGGTATAAGTAATCACATCCTAATTTAATTAAACAAATTACACAACAGTGAACTATCTTAAAACACTTCAAGTGAAATCATGACAAGCACACACAATTCAACATTATTGATATTCTTTGCTATTTGTGCATATTATATTATTAGGTTTATAGTTTTAATGGCAAATTCGATGAAGTATCAGTGTCTATGAACTCTTGTAACTTCATAAACCTCACTTTGAATTCATTGTTTAAAGAACAATGTCATCATTGAATCGAAATGCTGATCATTCATACAAACATACTAGGAATGGTATTTTGCTTTATATCCCACCAAAGACATCTACCACTTCAAGTTCAGCTCCAACAAAGTCTCCGATCAACATTGGCAATAAAATGCAAGAAAGAAAAAAAGAAGTGCCTATCCTCTCCAAGGGCATAATGTTTGGTTGACGTCTCGGTAAAAGGCACTTCCCGAGAGACGCCGACTTTCTTCGTCGTGACCTAAAATGCTTAATGATGCTAACAAAGTTTCATGTGTGAGGTATTTACAATGAATTGAACTTTTAGAGGCATTTACAAGCATAATCATGATATAGACCCTTAAAAACTATCATGAAATCAAGGGAGAAGCTTTTTTGAGCATAAAAACCACCACCAAGGTAGTCTAGCTAGATTCCTCACTAGAGGCCTGATATTCAAACATCACTGAGTTAACATCTTAAGGATGGTCATGAAAAAGGTTTGGAAATGGTCATGGAAATAACCCGGTTAGATTGCTCACATGCGAGTCAAAGGGAGTATCCAAAAATGAAAAAACCTCATTCATTCACACGTGTTTATTATAGGCATAAAACTTTGTCCGAATGAATAAAACTGAAAGTCACAAAAGAACCCCTTATACAAAACGAAGGGACAAAACCTGTATTGCTCAACTACTGAGTGAACCATATATTATAAATCAAATCTTATTTCTGTATAACACAAAAGTTCAAAAAAAAATTCCCAATACTATAAGTAGTAATATATTTGATTTATCATAGTCAAATTGAAGAAATTTAATGCCTAGTCTGCTTTTTTTAAGAGATTTGTTGTTAACAAAATTTTGTGGTTTTTTTTTTCACTTTTCTTGATTTTAGTTTCTTTGATGCTCATTTGCGACCCTGCTCCACTATCATATTTGCTTGCTACCGGAACCATACTCCCCTATTACTTTTCCTCCTTTCCTGCTTACTATTGATCTTCTATCTACTATCAAACTAATCTTTATTATTGGTGCCATGAGAATTGAGAAGTACATGAATATAATACTACAGTAAGGTATTCTATTTGGATTACATCGTTTATACGACATTAATTTCTAATTTCATGCATACAGATTATTAATAATAACATGAGTGACCAGCAGCTGAAAGTAACATATATAATAGCTTTTATAATATATCAAAAGTGACCAATTACAAATATTCTTATAAGTTAACACAAATTTCAAATTTAATGATACAAGGAGTGACCAACTTCTGAACCATTATACTTGGTTTTGTTGCAAACATAGGTTTTCTTTGACCTAAAACACTAGGTACAACAGTTGAACAAATTGATCACTCAATTCACTGCAATATAAATTCACCTTTTCTACCAAATAACTCATTGTAGAAGAGAAAACAAGGTTACAGATATAGCTATAATCCAGTTTATGACTCCATTAAACTCTTTAAGATGGTAAAACAGAGCCTTTTCCCTACGTATCTTTGTATATAGTGTCACTATGTATATAATCCATCATAATTTGGAATACAACATTTACTTCTCGACATCAAAGCAATCGGTATATTAATCCAAATTGCAAAAATGGCAAAAAGCCAAGAGAAATTTGTACCTGCAGACACTACAATCAATCTGAATAAACTCTGATTCTACGGCTAGGATCCAGAGGCCAAATTGAAGCAAAATAAAACTGTTTCGGAAATTTTAGTTATGGTTCAGAGGCCAATTTGAAAGTGCGAAAGAATTTCTGGTGATTGCGGAAGATGATTGTGATGCAGATGAGGAATCACTATTTCTTGAAGTTTTAGATGCAGTTTCTGGAATAGATGAGAAATTTATAAGGCCATAACCCGAATCTGTTGCAGATGTAAGGTCGTTGGTTTTTGAAATTTTGGGACAAGTGTGTTTTCCCAAGTAAGTGATTTCAAAGATAGACGGGTCATCACTAGATCTTTGAACTTGTTTAGTTGCACAACAACCGTGTGTGTTTCTATACGTGCATCTGTAGTATTCTCTGCAAATTTTAACTGTAGAGTGAATAGGCTGTCAAATTTGAAATGTGAAAAACATGGGTTAATTGCACAATGGGTTAAGCACAGGAGGGTAGACATTACAAAAAAATGTTTAGCTCAATCACGCTACTTTTTTTTCCATTACAATTATTCGACTCTTAAAACTTGTTTATATTACTCCTTCAAGATATACATGTTAAACTGGATGATAAAATTGAACAATTTCGTAAAGTACAGGGATCTTATAATGCTTTGACACAACAGTGGGGGTATGTAGATAGACAAGTATTATAAACTGTAGTAACACTTGATCAATGTTCATGGAATACAAGTGGCTTACTATAAATCTTGAAAGTAGAATAATACAATTGAAATTTTAGTAAAGTAAAGCGACCCTCTAGTGCTTTTACCCGTTGCCATGGTTGCAAATATCGGCCGATATATCGGCTTTCAACTGATACGAAATATGGGTTATCGGTTGAACTTATCGTTTTGGTCAAATGTCGGTCAATATCGGTCAAAATAAAGTTGACTTTAAAAAAAAAAAACACGGGTTAAAACCAAAAATAGGGTTTTTGACTTTAAGATTAAAAGGTATGTAAAATTTGCTTCGTAACATAGCAATTAAGATTGAAAGGTATGTAAACTTATGTCAAATTGTATATATTGTTAGTATATATAGAGAGAAAAGTGAGTATGAGGTTGTTATGCACCCAACTTGGGTGAAAAACCCCTCACATACCAATATTTTAATATTTTGAATAAAGGTTTGGCCAGTTGGCCCCCATGATTTTTATGGTTTAAAAAAAGGGTATGTGAGGGGTTTTTCACCAAACTTAGGTGCCTAACAGCCTCATATTATATATATATATATATATATATATATATATATATATATTGTAGATAAATTCCTTTACAAATTAGGGTATCCGATATATCCCCGATATATCGCATATCGGGGGTCGGCCGATACGATACCGAAAGCGATATTTACAACCTTGCCCGTTGCATAAATAGGTAATCGATTGTGGTCCATAAAATTCCTCTTTAAGGTATCTAACAATGTTGCCATAAATGAGACTTTTCGATCCTTATTTTTTTTATAAAAAAAAAGTCGATGTAAAGTCATTTCAACCTTTAAGTAAACAGTTTGTCACCATCTAGTCAAAAAGGTCAACAAGGTCATGGGTACCGACATGTCATCTGACATATTAATCTTTTCAATTTGGCACCTTATACATATTACCTTAAACTGTGTGGGTTTTAATAGAAAGGGTTTTTTCTGGGCAGAAACATGGTTTCCTGAAATGAAATTGAAATTGGATCCAACTTGGTTAACTCTTTATTCTAATAACCATTAAAAGGTAAAAGAGAAACCTGGGGTATTTTGCATTGAGAATTTCCTTTTGGCCGTACTTCCTCCACATATAACCATCATTTGGGGGCACTTCTAGACCTATCTCCAGACTCACTTTCACTTGCTGCTTCCACTTAACAATGCTATTACTGCTACTCTTTCTGCATAACACCAATAACTGATTATACATACCCGCTTTATTGGTAATGTTGTCTTGTATGTTAGTATAAACAAGTAATGTGCGGGTTCTAGTGTGTCAAAAGGGGTATGTTACTGGTTAAAACAGGTTGGGTCCTAACACTTTCTGTCAAAACTTTTATAAACTAATTATCAATAATTTTTGTGTCAAATGTGATTACAAACATATATTGTTGTGATAATAATCAAGTTTTCTTATACAATGTTGAGTAAATAACCCAAATAGTCCATGTGGTTCTTCAAATTTTCAAGAATCCTCCCTCAAGATACAAATTGCACTGTCCGTCACAGTGTTGCTATTATTTCCCAAACTCGTCCCCGGGCTGTTACATTTAGCAGAAAGCTGTTGAATATCTAAAAATGACCATTGTACCCTTCTCTACGGTGCACTTTTAGTCCCTAAGGTTTGTTATTAGTTTCTGTTATGGTCTCCCTATAGAAAAGGTACAATGGTGATTTTCAATATTTTACAGCTTTTCGCCATACCTAACGACCCCAGGCATGAATTCGGGAAAAAAGTAATAGTATCAGAAGGATGGTGAGTCGGTCTGTGTAATTAATTCTAGAATCAGACGATTTGTGAAGAACTACAAGAACAATTTGTGTAATTCATTGTAATAAGGATTTATGCATTAACCAATGATCCGTTCCATGTTAAGCTATTTTTTCCAACCATTCACCCACCAGGGATTATACACAACCAAAACTAACACATTCTAAGATAAGTAGTTCAAATCACCACCTTGACATGTCCTAACAAAATAAACATAGTCCGAAGACTATGCATATCATAGCTGGAAAAGCCTACTGGTTCACGTTAGACCACCTCAGGCCCATCATCAAAATTTACACGCACATATATGTACAATTGAGACTTACTTTTTCCTAGAGCCATCTTTTTGATTTGAATTTTTGGTATCAGAATCATCATTACGTGAACTGTCATTAAACGATCGTGAATCTTCTGACCTTCTAATTTCCGTCCCAGCATAATGTGACAGAGCCTCATCATCAGAATGTTGGGTGTTGTCTTCGGTTTCATTAGAAGAAGCGGGCAAATTGAGATCTATCAGGAACCTTTTACATTGGTCAGTACCTTTGGCTAACTTGTGATACAGGCAATTACTCTCTATGTGATTATTGCCTGATGAGTTCAGATTCATTTGGAAATCTGCAGCAGTAAAAAAATAAACTATTAATTCTTCTATGATGGCTTAAGTGGAAATTAGAACTTTTTTATGTGTAACTTAGAAAATCAACAAACAGAAATATATAGACATTCAATATGCATGATTGAACCTCCTAAAACACCTTCTAATGAATTATAATGTATTACCTTCCATGATAAAGACTCCATTTACTGTGTAACTATATTTTAATCATGCTCTTGTTTATCTTTCCATTCACCGAGTATCACTGAACACTTTTGAAATGTTGTCCTCTTACATTGAACAACACAGACAATTCTTTTTGTGAACATCATTTCCTTTCGGTTTCTGAACATGATGCTATATGTTCCACGTATTATTGTAACTTAAATGCAAATTATAGAATGTGATATGTATCCATCAATGTGGTAGAGTCACTTAAATTGATCAGTTACTAGAAATAAAGTCAATTAAATTAATCATTTGCCGGAAGTAGGAGAGCTAATCATGGGACAATTTTTACCTTATTTGTTTTGTAGTACCGGAGAGAGAGGAAGAAGGGGTCTATGTTTTATTTTATGAAATTAGGGTTCTTACCTTTAAATTAAAGATCAGGCCTATCTTGAACTTGACTTTTTATGTAATGATGACCTCATAATCAACGGAATCAATTATCTGGTTCTAGCATTGGTTTCATTTCCGGAAAATGAAGCTAAGATGGTTCAGACCCGGAATAGTCATATCAAAAGGGGAGATTCAAGACTTGATCTGATTGCCGTTCAGTTAGTAGAAATTGCAGCAAGATTAGATGCTATTTTTGCAACAATGAAGGACAATGTTAAAGCAACCAAGTCTATGCAACACCCCTTCGGTGCACCAATCAAGAGTTGGTCAAAGATCCTGTGACCACAGCCCTAATATTGACAATATCACGTCAAAGAGTTGGCTACCAAATTAACTTCTGCCTGACCTGATTTCATGGACAATGAAAATAAAAAAATGGTATGAACATGGTGGATGGATAGATCTAGACATGTTGAAAATGGGAAAAGGAGAGTATTGGTCCGATAGAGTGTAAGCTAGCCCACTTGCAAATACAAAAGGGGCTATTTATTGGTCCGATATTAATCTCAACTCGACCCCATTTGTTAAGGCTCATAATGTCGGAAAGCATACTACTCGAATATTATCGAAGGCACAGATCTCAATAACCATGGAATGGCTTATTGCTTGGAGCACTAATTACTTTCTTTCCGACTTGAGGACAAGTCGTCTAACGAGCGGTGAAGAACTGATGTGTATCCATAGATCTGGTCAACTAGGGTCAATTATACCAATTGGTTACTAGAAATAAAGTCAATTAAATTAGCCAGTTACCAGAAATGGAGGAGCTAATTATGAAACTGTTTTTACCTTATTTGTTTTTTATAGTACTGTAGAGAGGAGGAGAATCGTTGATTTTTTATTTATAAAAAATAGGGTTATTACCTTCAACTTAGTGATCACCCCTATCTCAAATTTGGCTATTTATGTAATCGTACCCTCAGTAGTCAAAGGTTTCAATTTTCGGGTCATGTGATTGCCACTGTATGGAGCCTATCCTCCTTAATTTCCACCGAGCCAACATATATTGAGGACTCATCATTATTTGCCCTAATTTGATCGGATAATTGGTGGATTATGTTCACTGAAGAACAGGGGTTGACCGGAGAAGACAACTGGAATCGGAAGCACCGCCGGGCGGTGGTTCTGATACCAAAATGTTAGATAAAATATATTGAGAGAGAAGAAATGATTGGGTGTAAATCAAATTCCGGATACGGATTTCTCTTTCGTCATTTCTTCCAAATCGCATCCCAGACGAGGTCATGACTTAGGTATTATGTTTTCTATCAGCTGATCTAGAAGTCTTCATCTTCTAAAGCTTCCCTCCAGTGTTGTAGTCTGGTAATTATCACACCCGTCGTTTTCGAGACTAGTGCGATATCCATGAAACGCTCTCATGCATCCCTCGTGTCAGCTTTTTGAAATTCGAAGTAAATAGGTATGGGCTAAAGGATGAACCCTGGTGTAAACCTACTTTTACTGGAAATACTTAGTGTTTCCCACTGGGGTTTGTACACAAGTCTTTACCCTTTCATATATGGGACTCCTTTATCATCTTGGGTACTCCAAATCAGCTCCCGTGGAACATAATCATATGTTTTGTCCAGGTCTAAGAAAGCAACTGACAAGCAGTAACTAACTGCATCACATGTAAACTGCAAATAAAAGTGATTGCCTACTAATTTCTACTTGAACTCAAACCACTACCTAAGCCTAAGATTTCTCGCCAAAGGGAACTTTCCTAGCTTATTGAGGTGGCTCATTCATCACTCACCAATAGGTTATGTGTTATTGTCTTGGTGTGTGTAGATATTGGCCTATCTAAAATAAAATAAATAACCCTAAATTTATTCAAAACAGTCGCTTTCCTTCACTGTTGTATATCTAAAGCATAGATAACTGGTTATGCAAGGAGAACTTTGCATATATATTCACAAGATTTTTCTCATATACTATCGTAGCTTCATTGGTTCCATAGGAATCCTCAAAAAAAAAAATACGTTTGCGTTTCCCAATATGACGGATACTCTCCTTACAAGACTCCTAAGTCACCATAAGCTCGGCAATACCTACACCTTGTCCTTGGTTCGGGGCATGTAGACCATTGATCATTGCCATTTATCAACATTTTGCAAAACAACTTAGAGTTTACCAATAAAGATACACCGTTTGCCTATTAGGCTAGCATCTCAAGTAACCTTTCATCATAAGCACATTAAAAATCATAAATTCAAGCTCCCGTACACTCCGCGGTAAACACACTCTTAATCTAAAACTCGATTCGATGTCATGAACACGCTACGAATAACAACTCGACTACCAACGCATAACCTAAACCTAAAAAAATTCCTCAAAGCTGTAGCACTCATTAATTATTACACATCTAAAAATATAAATACACACACACACACACACACATATATATACACATATGATTAACATTTAAACATAGATATTATTTGTGTTAACTAATATTTCAGTTAATCGAAATCGAGCTAAACAAGTATTAAAGTTTAAACAGCTAATAAGTCACACTATATATGAAAAAGAATAATGAAACAAATAATTTAAATGTTGTCACCTTTCGCCGACTGAAGTTTAAATCGCCGGAAAATGATAAGAGTGGCGGTGAAGTAATCGGATTCCGGTGAGTTTGAATTTGATAGATTCAGTCAGAAAGAGGAAATGAGAAACAGAGATCCGGTGCGGCTGATCGAAAGAAGAGGTTTTCAATTTTGTTTTGTTTTTTCTTTTCTTTATATTTTATTATTATAAAATATTTTGTATTTTTGTCGAGCTGCTAAAATAATACTAGTACTAGTATCATCTTCTCTTATATCATGTTTGACTTTTTAACACACCCACTATTGTTGACAATGCATCACATCGAAGTACTATTTAGTATTATAATTACTCGTATATTTTTTATTTTGATTTGATTATATTAAATGTCTATTTAATGTTTCAACTCAATTCTTCTTCTTTTTTAACTTGTTTGAATTCAACTTATTATTATTCTTTATGGGATTTATTAAATTCAATTTTAAAACTGAATAAAATAGTTTTATATCTATGTATCTATCGAATTAATAAAACAGTAATTATCCAAGCATTCTAAGACATCCTCCTTATTATAAAGCTACCTTAGATATTGTCACATAGGATTTATGTGGCATCTCCATATTTTTTTTACAATATATTTTTTTATATTTTCATTTATTTATATTGCCACATAGGATTTATCTTAGGTGGCATCCTCATATTTTTTTTACAATATATTTATTTATATTTTCATTTATTTATCTATACTATACTATATTATAAAAAAAATAGTCCTTTTTACTTTTGGTAATGTTGAAAATATGTAATATTTTCACTTGGCACCCCTTAAAAATACTTTCACACACACTACCTCCTTAACATTAATGATTAAATTACACTATCAATCCTTTATGTTTTAAAATATGTCCATTAACCTTTTACAACAATTATATACACAACTCAACGTCGCTCCATGACCAACCGTTGCCCAACCATCACACCGTCACCGTCATGACTACCGCTGCATTGCACGGGTACCGTGCTAGTATTTATAAAAAATATTAAATATATTTCTTGATTATTTTTCCAAAAATACACACATTACTTGTGGTAAATATATTGTTTATTTCTAAAAAAATATTTTTCCAAAAATACACACGTTACTTGTGGTAAATATATTGTTTATTTCTAAAAAAATATTTTTCCAAAAATACACACGTTACTTGTAGTAAATATATTGTTTATTTCTATACAAATATGCTTCCTAATGCCCATCGACACAATTATATAAAATTCTTAGGTTTTCTCTTTAATTTTGTTCTTCACCACTTTCAATATGCAAGTTAAACGATTTGTTATATTTCATGTGTTCTATTGCATGTCTTATTTATGTTTCTTAATTTATTAGTTATGGCACAACTTAATTACAATAAGATTTATTTTTTCTTTGCTTTATCGTTATTGTTACTCAACTACAATACTTTTTTTCTTAGATTTTGGGTGACCATTTTTAATGGCAAATCTCATGATGGTTGTTAATCAAAGGTGTTAGTGAAAAATCTTTCGTTTTTGTAAATAAAATTTTTGGTTTCAATTAATAATTAACAACATAAATAATAAATAGACTGAGTTATATATACTATTAAAGTAGAAAAACAATTTGTTAATAATTGTTAGCGTATATATATAGTTTTAGCCAACACTTAATTGAACTATATCTTTAAACAACTGCGTATCGCGCGGGGTAAAAGACCTAGTTTATTATAAATTTAAAGGTAGACTCTTAATATAAAAGTGACAATGCCGACATCTCAATGCATTTCCTCAACAGTTTTAATATGATCAGAGCAGTACTATGAAACTAGGCGGTCGTTTTAGGCCCCTAAGTTTTCGAGGCCTCAATATTTTGTATATTCGACTTAATGTTTGGATTTTGGACTAACTACGATATATAATTTGTATTATAGTAACGCCCTTATTACTAGTAGTTTATAATAAAAATCGAGTTACTTTTTTTTTTCTTTTCTCTTTTATTCTAATTTATATGGTAATGAACTAGGCCTCAAAAATTGATACTGTTTGAGACCTCAAAAAACCTTAAGCCGCCACTGAATATGATTTAGCTTAAACTGTAAGTGAAATCAATTTAACAAGTGAATGCATTTGAGTTTTACTTTTTATAGCATAGAATTTATAGTATCGAATGTATAGCCTAATCTTGCTTCATTTGAAAATTGAAACGGAATAGGGTCTCAACCTTTGATGATGAGGTGTCTCGAAAGTTATTCAATAATCTGTCGTTATAAAATGATATATTAATTTATATCGTATTTTTTTAATTAGATATATAATTTATCTGTATATATAATTTGCTTTGCGCTCAAGTTTTATTTCTCTTTTTATTTTAAGCGATCATCATATATTAAAAGTTATTACCTTTTCTAAGGCTGATGCCTTATGTAGCACCGAAACGGATACAGCAAAGGGGTACAGGAACGATACGGAAACGGGAAACGGTAAAACTAAAAAATTTAGGATACGGGTACGGCAAAGATACGGCGATTAAAATATAAAAAATTAAAAATATGTTTGATTTATATGGAGAGAGACTTGAGACTTGAGAGATTAAGTATAATTATATATGCATAATTTTATAATATATGTTTGATGGTGACTGGTGATCACAAATTAAATTTTTACTAATCAATTTTGAAATAGCAAAAGCCTGATGTGATCTCAATTGTATATTTAGTTGCTTTGTGTTTGGGGTATGCATAGTCACAAGATGAAAGTCGTTTTTGGAATACAATAAACTCATTGAAACCCTAATATTAATTAGATACGGTATTAAAACTTCATAAAAACGTTTCGGTAAATACGGAAACTTCAAGGAAACGTTTCGTACGAGTTTCCGTTCCCATGGAGTTTCCGAAACGGGTACGGCTACCTGTTTGGAGTTTCGGTGCATCATAGCTAGTGCCACATTTATTCTCGAGCTACGGTCTCCTGTTCTAGGCATTTTTATTAGCACATTTCGTTATAAGAACTCTTATTTTCACGATCAGTCTCCGTGAAGATGTGAGAATTTTTTTTATTTTTAGGAGCCCAATTACTTTTTGTATGTGTATATGTATATATAACTTTTGACCACATAGATAGGCATATATATATATATATATATATACACACTCCTTTATAAAACAAACTATCATCTCCCTTCCTTAATTTTAAGAACCTGAAATAACACATTTATCCTCCATCTGAATACATCTTTATTTTTATTTTATATATTGTGACTAAAATACCCTTAAAAAATCAACCTCTATCTCTCCCTCACGCGGAAACACATAGCAAAAAACCTAACTCAAAATTCGCCCCCCTTCTACCCCCTTTCATATCCCACGCAACAATTCATCATATCTCCGACCGCAATGAAATTACATCTACGTTAATATTAACCACACCATCACCGCCGCTATTACCGTCGCTGCATTGCACGGACACCAGTCTAGTATATATATAAGCAAAAGTGAATATGAGGTTGACCTCTATTTAAGCTTAGTTAAGGAACTTTTCATGTATAAATATTTTAATATTTGTTAAAAAGTAAATAAATAATTTGAGTTTTATAATTTTTATTGAATAAAAAATTAAGATATGAATGGTTTTTTATCTAAGCTTAATTGATAAAATATACTCGTATATAGTAGTGAGAGTTGAAAATTTGGTAAGGTTATTAGTGTTATTGTTAAAGTAAAATTATGAAAAATTCTAAAAGTTAAAAATGATATAAAATTAATGTACGTAACAGTCTAAAACCGTCGTTGGCTAGGCCTAAAAATGATAATCTAATGGCCATTTGACTAGTCAAAGTTGATGACAATTGACATGGATCGCATGTGACATTTAGCATCTCACATGGCTTGTTTAATAAATTACTAAGCTCTGTTGCTAATACGTAATATAAGACAAATTTGGAGCCGAGGAGCAAAGCAGTAGATAACTCCCGATGACAAGTTGTTAAATTATAGATCAACAGTGTATGTATATTTATGTAAATAGAAGGGTACCTATACGATACGGAGGTGTAATTAGGCAGTGGTGGTGGCGGTGACGGGTCATGATAGCGTGCTTAGTGCGGTAGTGGCGGTGAAGATGTAATGACAGCGGCGACAACGGCGGTGACGATTGGTGGCGGCGGCGGTGCGGCGGCCGACGGTGATGATGGACGGTGATGGTGTTGAATTGTTGATGTGTGTGTATTTTAAGAATAATTAAAAAGTGCTTTATTTACTTGAAATGGAGGCTAGTTTGTTTTGATAGGGAGTATAAAATATGGATATTAGAAGTGTAGAACAAATTAGATAATAATGGATAGACAAAGTATTTTTAGTTTTTACAATGGTTTATTAGGAATGTTCGTCACATATGTCAATTGCATTGTTGATCATTTGAATTATCTTATTCTAATCAAGTAGCCTACTAAAATGTATCTTCAAGTTTTCTTCGAATTACTTTAACTGGTAGGCGATTACATTGGATCATAGATCGATCAACAGTTTTGATGTTGCGTATCATCGATCATGACCTTGGAATTGTGACTAAGGCGATTCATCTTGCTTATAGAAAATCAGCAACAATGCAAGATGTATACTAATGTTATTATTTATCAAGCTAAGGTTTTAGCCCAACAATATGGAATACTACATTTATTCATCCAAGTTACCCATATTTTGATTCGCCAAACATAGTTTAGAACAACTTGTTAGGGGGAGGGAGTGATCACCCCTCTTCCCCTAACACTAACCAATAAAATTTTGTCATCTTATTTTACTCCATTCTTTCTCTATCTTCCTCAAATCACTGGCGCCACTTTCCCCCATCTTCCCCCCATCTCCACCTCATCATTTCTTTTTCATTTATTTTTAATACTATTTCATTTCTTTTTCATTTATTTTTAATACTATATAATTTTAAAAACTATATAAAATAACAATATTAATCATTCATAAAACATCACATTTTATTAAAAATATTAAAAACACATTACAACATACTAAAAAAAACGACTTGCATAAAAAATAAACATTACGACATACTTAAAAATTAAAACATTACGACATACTAAAAAAAACAAACTACTCATTAAAATATGGCAAATCTTGAGCCGCGACATGCCCGTGAGGTCGAATCGAAGACGGTGATGGACATCCTCATCTTGTATCTCATCGTATACATCACCGTTATAAACTGCTTCACCGGCGGATCCATGATATGAACCGGTGATATTACCCTACCATCGCGCTTTATGATCATGTTATGCAAATACACACCGCATTAACATATTGACCAATTTTCTCTTTGGTCATAGGTCGGAGAGGTCGAATGAGAATCTTTCATTTTTCTTTGAGCACACCGAATGTGCGCTCCACATCTTTTCTTGTTGCCTCTTGTAACCTCTTGAATTTCTTTTCTTTTGGGTCGGTAGGATACAGGTATTCTTTAACTAAGGTCGCCCACTTGTTGTAGATTCCATCGGTAAGATGGTAGCCGCGTTTATAATCCCGTCCATTCACAGAAAATGAACTATCTGGAGCCGTTCCTAGTATCTCTTGAAGATAAAAATCGGATTGATTTAAAACATTGAGATCGTTGTTCGACCCCAACGCTCCAAAAAAGGCATGCCAAATCCACAAATCCTGTGACGCCGTAATCTCAATCATAATAGTAGGCACACCATAGTCACCTCTTGTATATTGCCCTCTCAACCTTCTAGGACAATTCCTCCATTTGATGTGGGTACAATCAATGTTACCAAGAATGCCGGGAATGTGGTGCTTAGCCTCATGGGCCTCGAATATGCGTGCAACATCGTGTTGAGTCGGCCTACGTAGGTACTCTCGGTCGTACAACTTAATGATGACATCACAAAAATGATCAAGAGCTTCACGTGAAGTTCTTGTGGACATGCATAAGTACTCGTCATACTCATCGGGTGCATTGCCGGTTGCGAGTTGTCTTACGAACGACGTGATCTTTTGTGTCGCCAAGAAACTTCTCTTGCCTCGATCAAGCGTCGTATCCTTCTTGAAAATATGGGAAGTTTGCTTCAATGTCGTCTACTATAGATAAAAACATACTTTTATCCATATGAAACTTGCGAAAAAAATAAGCTTCGTCATACTTTGGTTCTTCAACAAACCAATCGTTCATTAGAGTTTGAAGACCAATATCACGCCGACGATCTAAACTTTGACGGGGTCGGAATTCACTAGAGCTTGCGGTGTCTTGAAGATATTTGTATGCTTTAAGCAAAAATTGCAAAGAACTACCCGTGGATTCGTCGGAAGAAGAAGGATAATTTAAATATTCCGACGAAGAAGAATCGGATGACATGTTTTTTTTATATAAAAGGGATAGAGTTTTGGTATATAAATTGAAAGAAAGAGGAGAGAAAATTGAGAAGAATGGTGTTTTGTTGTATAAAAATGGTGAAGTGGTGTTGGTTTTATAGAGTAAAAGATAAAATAAAATAAAATATTTTTAAAGTAAATGTCGTGAGACCCGTTGGTGGGGGGCCCACGACTTTGACCACCAATCACGACCTCTCTTTTTCTCCTTTCTCCCTTTCTCTTTCTTCCTTCCCCCCATCGGGGTTCTTCCCCCATTTTCTTTCTCTCTCTCCTGCGGTGAACCGCTGGCGGCAATGTGCCCGCGCGACCCCGCAACCCCGCTCCTCCTTCCCCGCGACCACTCCCTCCCCCCTTAGTTTAGAACCAAGTTATGAGATACGAACAAGTTATTTCTTAAATCTTAAACGATTTTAACATAAGAACAGTAACAAATAATGAATGTATATTTTTTAATGATTAAACTTTGCTTTATGTCGTGTTTTAATCAATTTAAATTTCTTTTTGGTTTTTTCAACCGTCAAATTAAATAGTTAAAATATTAGATATGATGTAGCCTTTTATTTTAACTTTTAAATTTGATCGTTGAAATAAAAGAAAAAGATTTATGTTCATTAAAGCACGACATAAAGAAAAGTTTAATCATTTAAAGTATATATATATATATAGTTTGAATGGCAATATTTTGTAAGAAATATTAATTACTTGTTACGGTTCCTATGTAAGAAATCGTTTAAGTGAGACGGTTAAAAAGAAGTTAGAGTAGTTAAAATAAAAATAGCAAGATTTTAGTTATGTCGACAACAATCAAGTGCCTACGGGAACTTGTTCTTAGCATTACTGATCATCGATTTTCATAACTAAAACCGAACATAGGATATTATTGCTTGGGCCTGTCACTGCCTGTGTATATATGAATTTTTTTGTATGATATTCTACACTACGTGAGATTTGATGCATGCTAGATTGAAGTATGATATACAAAACAATAGTTTTAACTTTTAAAAAAGATTTTTATATCAAAATTTATTGGGTTTGGAATAGAAATTTTATGAGACTTACGAGAATAAGTTAAATGACTTTAAAATATTAAAAATGGTCGTACTTAAAAATCGTATACAACATTTACATGGACATAAACCAAATGACAGAAGTGGCTCAACAGTAATTTTGGCCCTCAAAATTTCAAGGCTTCAATATTTTGTATATTAGATTTAATGTTTGGATTTTAGACTAATACCAATGTATAATTTGCATTGCAGTAACATCCTCTTGATTTTTGTATCTACATGTGCATCTTTTTTTTATTACTAGCTAGTAAAATAAGAAAAGTCGAGCTACTTTTATTTTTACTTTAATTTAAATTTATATGGTAATGAACTATGCCCCCAAAATTGAATTCGTTTGAGGCCTCCAAAAACTTTAAGCCGCCACTGCCAAATGATGTAAAACTTTAAGCTCCAATATGTATATACACGAGTGTACACAGATGTATGTGTTTTCCCTAAACTTTTGTTAAAAGTATTCTGAATTAATATTCTGGAAATTGAAGTTCTACCGTTGAATAAAGGGTTGATTATTTCGGAGTGTAAGTAACTTTGCAACTTTTCATATTGTGTGTATTCATCAAAAATTTTGAACATTGTATTTAAGTATCTCGTTAATTTGAACGCTTAACGTAAAAATGTATGTGTGTCAACCACATGAGCTGCCCACGTAGAAGTTTTTTAATTAATCAACGTTAAAATTTTACATTAAGTGTTCAACTTAGCGAGATACATACATACAATGTACAAAATTTTTTATACTTACATATAATAGGAAAAGTTGCAAAGTTACTTACACTCTGAAATAATAAACCCTTGAATAAAAGTATAATTATTTACATTTGTCTTCGCATGATTGGGTATTGTTATTATAAAAGTACAGTTTAGTAGCTTTTACTTGAAGACACGATTTTCATTTTGGTTTGTTATGTCGTGATTAAACTACGTATGGGCCAAACTTAAAATTCAGCCAAATTACCAATCACTATTAGACTATTAGTCATGTCGAGATGACTGAGCCTGGCGCTAGTCCATAGCCCAATTGATGATGTGAAGCAAGTTGATTAGCCTGGTCACATATTTATAGGGGTTGGGTTAGAGGTGCAAGAAAAAAACCGATTGACCGAACCGATTTGTAACCGTATATATATATGTATATATATATAAATTATATTATATACATACAGTGATATATTACCGGAAAAATCGCACCATCATATGATTTTGTAAGCTTTCAATATATCTATAATATATAGATTAATGTTTCTTTCAACCGATCCAACATCAATTTTTGGTTGTTTTTGATATTTGGGATGATGAATTTTGTTTTGTGTTTAGAAAGTGATGTTTATTTGGAATGGGTTTTTTTGGAATATGGGTTCGTCGCTCAAGCTTGTCGGATATGATTGTTTTTCCCTGTTATTCAACACTTTCTCAATATTATAATGGGCGGTTAAAAAAACCGAATAGGTTAACCGGTATAGGATAACCAATTATTATTAATCGAAATCGGTTAGATAGGTTTCAGTTTTAAAACTTAGAAACCGGTTATTAACTGATACAAGTTAACCGTAACCGGTTATTATTGTTTCAAAAAATAACCGAAACCGATTTTTAAAATTAATAACTGAAATCGGTTAACCGCTTCTTGCACCTATATGTTGGGTATTGTAAAACAAGTATTAAAGTAAAATAAATAAGATAAGATATTGACCCTTAGATCATGGTTAAACTAATGCACGACAATTCACGGAGCAATTGATGTACGATGTTTTTCATGATGCACGGTGATTATCACTAAAGAAAAATCTATTGTTTTATTTGTTTTACTTTAATAGTTGTTTTATTTTACCTAAAACTCATATTTATAATCTGATTTTTTTTAGACTTTTACATGATTATCAATTTATCATCTAACAATATAAACTGATCTCGTGTAGTTGAATGGTGTTTCTACATTAGATACTTCTAGTGAAGCAAGTAAATCGTGTCGGGGCACAAACATTGAAAGACATCATCTTAATCTTATCTTAATTTTAATCTTAATCTTATCTTAATATATATTATAAAACAGTTAAACTAGTGATCAAATCACTCAATTTCATCAAATTGACTCTCGCTTATATCATCATTTAGATTAACTATTAATTAAAAATCTTAATAATCATTATCAAAATATATTATTATATTAGTATTTATATTAGTTTGTAAAAAAAGTCTCATCAATTTACATTTTTTTGTTTTTCATCAATAATTTACATTTTTTAACCCTGAATACTTAATATTTATATTTAACCATCAACTTGAGGAGATTTTTAAACTTTTTTTAAAAAGTTACAAAAAGTATTTATATTTAATTTTTTAAATTTATAATTGTCACTCAAATCAATAGTCTAATAGTTATCAAATAACATAAAAACAATCCTAATTTTTATCTAATTATCACATGACATGTGATTGAAAATAAATCTATTCGTGTTATGGGTCTGCATCATGATCAAATACATATACTTGAATGTCAAGTACAAGATCACAAGTATGTTTATATTTTAATTCTTAATTGTCTTTCATAATAATATTACATTATGAATACAACTGGTTTTAAAAAATTCTATAATAGAAAAATTATTGTAGCATGTGTGTTGTAGAATGACCCCGACAAACAATTTCATCAATATGTCTGATGTGTCATATTTTATACACATTTCCCACGGATTATTTAGTTGATTTTGAATGGTTCTCGAGTCGCTTTGTATACATTTGGTGCATTTATAGTATTTGTTAGTGTTTCAGAATATTAACAGGTACTTGAAGATAATTCTAGAGAAAACGATATTGTGATGAGACTTTGACCAGAATGCTACATATTGGACGCGGCTAGACGGAGCATCATACTACAAAGCTTACGATGTACCAAATATATTATGGTGGCAGTAGTGTTCGTGAATTGCAAAAAGAATTGGGGAGTAGATTTATTGTTCGTGTGTGTGTGATGGGGCGCAGGAGACAAAGAAGCCTAAGAAGGCTTTATGCCTTTCGTGACAACAGCCCAATGTGGCAGCCCACTTGATGGTCCAAAGTATAAAGCCCAAGAGAAGAAACAAAGTGAGCAGCCCGTCCTTTTTGGTCCTTGGGCGGTCGAACGCAGCAAACAAGAGGGAAGCAAGTAACATATATATTTATTATTAGGAGGTCAACAGAATAGAGAGGGAAGCAAGTAGGTCAAATTAAAAAGGTGCTGGAAGGTGGAGTTCGTGATTATAGCCGCAAGTTTAACAAAGGATTATTCCTTTGTTTTGGAATTTGAGCTGCAGCATAGTCATCCGCCAAATTTTCGTTCAATCCTCTTTTCTTTATTATTAGTTTTAGTTGTTTAATAACAAGATTATATTATTATACAATTTTTATTATAGATTTTATTTATTTAATAATTGTTAGTTTTATTTATTTTGCTATAAATAGCTAAATTCTTTATCACCGGTCTTGATGGAATGATACAATATGTAGGATTACACAATTTATTAATTCAAAGTTGATTTCAATTATCGTTGTGTCGCGATCTTGATGATTTAATTTCTTACTAATTATTATTTTGATATTGGTGGCATATGTATTCTTCGTTAGTGGTACTAGTTGAACACGTATGTGATTTTCTATTAATTGTTTGTCTATAAACAGTTATCACTAATTCATGGTATGATAGTGAATGTCATTTAATAAAAGGAGTTATTTTGTCAACGTGTTGTGTAACGGTTGGTGGTACCACGTTATCTTCACATAGGTACAATTGTTAATTTGATAGTCAAACAAACTAATTGGTTAGGGAAATTGTTTTAAGCGTTTGTGGTACTAGCTTTTACAAAGGAACCGATTAATTAGGTGATTTAAATGATTTTACAAACGTTGGTGGTACCAATTTGTGTCTTTGTTTTGTCACGATTATCTTTATCAACTTGATTTGAATTTGAACTTCATTAATGTGCAATCCAAACATGTTGTTGAGCGAAGTCAAGACGGGTGACTTTTAAATCTCTTTTGTCATAAAATCAAAAATTCTCTTTCTTGCGATTAATCCTATGGGATTACTAACTATTTTCAATAACTTTTGCAATGTGATAACTTGGCCATAAAAACTCCCCTTTTTTCTTGAATCGCTTTATTATAACAACTGCTTACAAAGTCCTTGTGATCGACCTCGGACTTACTGGTTTACTATATAGCATACGATCGGGTATACTGCCCGCAAGTGTGTTGTAGTCAGTTTTTTAGTAAATCGTGTTTATAAATTTTATTACTCGATTTAACACATCAAGTTTTTGGCACCGTTGCCGGGGACTTTTGTTTAAATAGTTGTTTGATTTTGTAGTTCGACTTTTTCTCACATTTACTCGTCCCTCTGTTCGTTCGGCTTCCTCGGATGAGTCCACACCGTTGGGTGGGACTCGTCCCTGGTTTGTTCGCGGGTCTTATCCGGCGAGCTCGTTCCTGCAAGGACGAGTGTTAATCGCGTTTTTTTTCCTTTTTCTTTCCCATATATATATTTATAAATATGTGTGTGTATTTAACTGTGAATCGTTCTTGGGTGGTTTTTAAATTTTCCGGCGGTCGGAAAAATGGAGTAGCGGCAACAGGAAGTTCGATGTAGAAGACGACATGACATTTTTATTTTTCTTTGTCTTTTATGTATCAAATTATTATCATTTTTCAAATTCTACCCTATGCTTTTGTTTATTATGCATTTTTGGTATTATTATTATTATATTATTATTACTATTATTATTATTATTATTATTATTATTAAATAGTTAAAAGTGTAAAGTTAGGATAAAAGGGTAAAATTAAATAATTGGTGGATCTAAGACTAGTCCTTGAGGAATGAGTGCATTGGGTTTGTTTTGGGTGGATTAGTCTTTAGAGTGTTTTTTACAGATGTGGCGATGATAGAGATTAGTCCTTGAGGGATGAGTCTTACCCATTGGGTAGCCTCTTAGAAAATCTAACCATCAATATCTCTAGATGTATAGCTTTTTAATAATTTTAATTGTTTCGAGATCTGATTATTAATAACTTGTCAAAAAAATATTAATATTTTTTAATTGATAAAGCGAAACATAAAGAAAGAAAAAAAATGATGTTAGTTCAAGTGTTGAAATACTAGTTCTTGCCAATTTTATTTTATTATTTTTCAAATTGGACCTTAGAACACCCCCAATGTATCAATACTGGGCCCGTATTTGACTTCGAATACGGTCCGTGGTAGAGGGCGTATTGGAGGGGTCCGTGGTGGTGAATACGGAGGAAGCAAGTGAAGTTTTTTTTTTTAATTCTCTGAAATATGTATATATATATATATATGTGTGTGTGTGTGTGTGTGTGAATGTGTGTTTTTGTGTGTGTATGTCTGAATCTGGCATGTGTATTTTTTTTCCCCCGATTAGCAACCTGTGTGTGTTTGTGTGGTGTGAGAAAGATGATGACATTTTGTCATCTAGTATTACTTCTTTTTTTTTACATTTCATCTAGTATTAAATAATTTTCCAAAATCTACCTCATAGTTTCATATATTATTTTCTTTCTAAAATAAACAAGTTTTCAATTTTTTTTATTATTATTATCATTGTTTTATTATTATTATTTCTAAAATATATTTGTAGTTTTATTTAATTAAAAGTGTAAAAATAAATATGTTAGAGTGTATTGGAATGTATTGGATGTATTGGGTATTGGGTGTGAATTTGGGAAAATGTATTGGAAAGAGGTTTTTCTGATGTGGCGCTGATGTGGCAGTGTATTGGTTAGTATTGGAGTTAATCATTAAGGGTACTCTTATATTGATCTAGGATTTAATTCCTAGTTCAATGACCTCTCAGTCTCACATTTTTATAAATACGAGGCAAAATATCTGCGCGTTGCGGCGGTGAGATGCTGGGAGTGATAGGTCATAAAGTATGATAGATCATAAGAGGCGATAAGTCATAGAGTGTGATAGCCAAATGCCTTAGCTGCCCGGGCTCCGCACTAGTGAAACGCCTCAACTCAATTTAATCCCAAAGATATGAACATAAAAGAAAAGAAACGCAAATTAGATAAATTATACTTAGAAAAATACGGCCAATTTTCGCCAAAATTCAAAGTTCTCAAATTTGAAAAATGACAAATTAAACCTTCTTAGAATGTTAATATAAGTCTATTGTATGAGTTTCAGGTCCCGGAAAGATCAAACGAAGCCTCGGTAAAAAAAGTGTAAAAATCACAGAGGAGCACGGCTCTTGTGTCTTGCAGAGGCCGTCCACAAGAGTCGTCCTCTGCACAAAGGCCGTCCTCTTCAGGTTTCGTACTTTTGACACATTGAACAACTTTCGACCCCTTTTTCTCAAAACCGAGCTTCCGACAACTGATTAGCAACTTAGTTTTGACATAAATCAACTAACACTACATTTCCAAAAGTCTCCATACCATCCATTTATACAAACCAAGTTTCTACAAGTAAACGGGTCATCTTACCCATTTTGACACAATTCTCGCCCAAAGTGCAACTTTACATCTTTTCTAAAAAGCTTTACACCTGATCTTTTACATAATATAACAAAATATGACCATCAACCCAAAATGTACCAAGAGCCAAAAGGAGAGGGATAACTAAGCCTCTAAACCCAAAAGCTTGTCATTCATTCATGAATGACCTAAATACCTTCAAATCTTGCAAATCTTTACTTCAACCACTTCAAGCTCTAAATCAAAACTTTCAAATCAACAATCCTAGTTCCCTCTTCCGGAACTACCTATAAAAAGGGTAAACAACTAAAAAGTAAGCAAAGGCTTAGTGAATATACTTGCATACATCTATGGATACAAAGGAGGGCAAAGTACAAGGACTTTCACATGTAACCTATGGCATCGTCATGTCACATTTACATATTCACCTTGCACACTAACAACACATATATGGATCCATATAAGCTAAACAATCATAACAAATCATATCTATCGGGATTCTTAGGCCCGGAGGTTCTTAGGCCTCATGTTACATCAACTATCGGGATTCTTAGGCCCGGAGGTTCTTAGCCTCATAAACAATGCCCCACATGGGCTTAACGCCGAACCAATTACCATGCTTGGAACATTCACATCTCATGGTAATTGGCCCAACGTATACATAAAGGTATGCAAGAATACTCACCTCCTCCGCAACTTGGAAAATAAAGCTAAAACGATTATGCACAACAAGCTTCAACCTATGATCATCACATAAATGCATAAGCTTACATTCACAACTTGACTAGTTCAACCTAGTCATACTCAATCACTAGCCTTTCTAAACCCAAAACCCAACCCATTGTCATTGAGCTTCATTTTCTTTAACAAACACACTAGGTAGTTCAACCTACCATTTTCATCAATAATTCCATAACTAGTCAAAACTCATCTTTTCTCAAGAACTAAAATTTATCACATGCACTCATTATTTCATAATCAAACATATCATATAACTCAATGACAACTAGGTTAACTAAGGAATGGGGAAAAATTAACCATAAATCATTTTTCTAGTAAAACCCCCAAATTGGTTCACTCATGAACCCTAATTTTCAAGAGAATTGACAAAGCTAGATTGGGGAAATTATTACCTCAACAATGGAAGACAATTACTTGAGATTTTAAATCCACAAATCCTTCCCTTTTTCTTCTCAATTTTCGGCCACCACCCTTCACCACCCAAACCCTAGCTTTAAATTTACTTGATAGAAATGATGATAATGATTATTATGGATAACCTTTCCTTTGAATTGAAGAATTAACCCTTGATTTTGGAAAGAATAGAAAGAAAATTGCATGAGGGAATGAAGATGGAGGTAGTGGAATTATGAGTTTGAAGAAAAGAGTATGTGGCTGGCACATTTAGGGGGTGCCACGACCCACTTCAAAAATTGTGGGTATTTTACCCGCTATCCGCTAAAGTTCCAACTAAATTAACCCCATATTCAAAAAATAAAATACTAGGAAATTAATTTAATGCCAAAACTATAAAAAGGGGTTAATTTCTTTTACCTTAAAATCTTGGGGTGTTACAACTAGGTATTAAAAATTCGTCAAAAGTATATCGAATGACATATCTAATGAAAAAGCATGAACACCTTAGTTATTCTGCATTGCTCCTTCTTCTGATCTTACTTTCTTGCCTTATAGAACTGAACTTTGTCCCCTCCTTCTATATAATTTTTATAACTTATCGATGTACGATTTTTGAGATAAAAGATTTTGAATGAATTAGAGGAATAAAATGATTTATGGAGAAGAGAGAAAAATAAGTGGTTGGGATTTGAGGAGAGAAAAAAAAATGAGTGGTTGAGATTTCTTCTAAAGGTATCTCTGTATATAACTAAGAGATGATAGTTTTTTGATTAGTTGACAAATATGAGAGAATGTCATGTATGATTTTAATTTATTTGTCTTTGTATAACTAAAAGATGATATGTTTTTTCCTAGGTGACATTTTAATTTATTTGTCACATTAAATTTTTAATGAGTTGTTATTTTTTCATTTAATTTGCTATATTTATGTTACCATGTATAATCATAATCATCAATCATAATTCTAATCATTAATATTTATTTTTCTCTATTTTCTATATGAGTTTAAAATGTTTATATACATTATATTATGTTATGTTTTTTTATTAATTCAACGATAATTATCTTTTCTCAAATGAGATTATTTATTATATCATGTTTATTCATTTAAAAAGTATTTATTATATTAAATTTATTAAATATATTTTTTATGATTTATAAATATTTATGTCTCATTAGTCATGTTTTTACATATTTGACGTGTATCAAATATTCATAAACTATAATATTAGAGTCGTCATATTATCTTAAATTATGAATAATCATATACATCAATTTTTACCATTTAATTTGCCCTATTTTTGTTGCTATGTATGATTTTAATCATCAGTTTTAATATTAATCATAATCATAATCTTATATGAGTCTAAAGTCTTTTTATTAACTCAATGATAATTATCTTTTTCCAAATTAGATTATTTATTATTTTATGTTTATTTTTTGAAAGGGTATTTTTTATATTTATTAGATATATATTATAAAAAATATTTTTATGATTTTATAAATATTTATTTTTCATTAGTTATGTTTTAACATATTTAACGTATATCATATATCCATAAACTATAATTTTTAATTTTTGCATCAGTCTTCATCTAGCAGTATTTTATAATGTCATAAGTTATGAATAATAATAATATAACTATCAATTATTGTATTTTTTTATTTATGTTTTATTCAGTCTCGCACAACGTGCGGGTTTAATTAGTTATAAATAAGTGATAAGAGTATTTTGAGGTTTTCATTTATGCAAAATTTAAAAAATGAAAGAAACAAATGATCTATAATATAGTAGAGATAATAACACCCAAAACCCTTCGGTTTATTGTCATGCACCCTTTATCCCAAACTAAGGTTTTGTTTTAAACTCCCACCAAAAGAGACTGCCCTTTTCAAAACTGTTATAAAGATAAGATATTAAAATGTTTAACGTCAATAATATTAGCCTTGTTGTCATGAACCTTCTGACAATCTGACATCAAATTCTTGATCTTGCCTTTAAAGAAAAACCATTACACGCTTTGGCTTGCGCTGGGATAAACCGATGTGGTGATGCAATAGTCTGATTTAAAAACTGTGTTTTTTGCTAGTCCAGTATAAAATTCCAAATATTACTTTTTGTAGTAATTTTGTTTGGCAAGCTAGCTAGTTGTTAATTAGTATAAATGTGTTTGCTAAAATAATTAAAAGTAAAATCGTATAAATGTAAAATAATATAAAATGACAAATTTATTAAACATATAAATATAAGAAGTAAAATACAATTGATTAATGGTTTTTATGTATTTCATAGACTACAAATTGTTTCCAAAAATACCTTTAGTAGTTTATGGTTTAAAGTTTATAAAAACCATAAAATACAATAAATTTAACAATCACATAAAATTTATAAGCTTTAATCTATAAAATTATAATTCAAGTTTCTATACTCTTAAATTACATATCGTGACTGTCGCTTTTTTTTCCAATGTGTCATTGGGACATTTAAAAACAACCAATATGCCATGTTTTTATTTTTATTTTTGTTGATTATTTTATTCAATCATTATTATATACTTTCATTTAATAAAAGGTATTCATGATATATATAGTTACAACCATCTTGAGTGGCTCTTGACTCATTTGAACGTGTGTTTCACATCCAACATGAACATAGCATAAGGGCAAGTATTTCATAATTCGTTTCAAGACCTTCTTTCTTGAAATGAATCTAAGATAAAATAAGAAAAGTAAAAATCAAACAAATTACTCAATAAATTTTTTAAGATTTTTTGAAATTCTTGGGCTACTTAGTCATTCATCTATATCTATATCTATATTCTTTTATAAAGAAAAAGTTCTATTTCTATTTTAGGTAATTCTACCTTTGAATTACTAGAATTGCCTTTGACTTTTTATGTTTAACACTTAATAAATTAATTTACACTCTAAACCTTATATTAATAATTAACACTTGAAGCTCTTGTCTTCTAAAAATTTTCACTATCACAATTACATCAACTTACACCACTTGACACCGTCATCACCACGAATAGTACCATCATCGACACCACTAGACCGCCTTCCCCATCACTGCCGCCGCATTGCGCGGGTATCATGCTCGTATTCATATTAATATAATTAACTAAAATAAAAGACGAAAAGTAAAACCAAACAAACCAATAAATTTTTATAATTTTTTTTTAAATTCTTGGGCTACTTGCCTACTTAGTTATTCCTATAATTTAAGAGTAAGATAGTTTTAACCATCTAAAAAAAATAATTGTTTAAGTTACTTGTATAGTTTAAAAAATCAAAATATGTATATTACACGTCAATTAGAACATAAAAGTAGAAGCGTAGTAGTCGAATCAATTGCTTGGTATGATACAATTGATTGTCAAGGCATCACAAGCCACAGTTTTCCATCATTCACGAAAAAGATTGAAATATCATCCCATCATTTTAATTGACAAAACTCAAAAGGACATATTTATTCACCAGGGATTGTTTGAACTTTTTTGTTATAAGAGTAAATACAAAGATTCCTTTTTCTAGCAAACCAAAGTACTGCAAAGCAAATTGTAAGTTACGTTTTACATATTTGGATATATTTGTTTTTGAAAATTACATATTTGGATATTATACATGTTTTGCAAATTTTTTAGCATAAACTACTTTTAAATTAATCACATATATCATTACTTTTAATACATCAATTATTTAAATATTTATAAGTTTTTTTTTGTTTTCAGCCGTGAAATTAATAATTGAATTTAAAAACCTCATTAAAAACAAGACGCTAGATGAACAAAGAGTTACCAGAATACTAGTAAGATTGAGCATGTTACAAAAACAAAAAGCCAATACATTATCTCTATTAGAAGGTGCGAAATCATTAATAGACATTGTATAAAAATATGGCCATAATAAGTCATGAAAACTGTTTTCTGATGTAATACATAGCAACCACCTTGATTATATTTAGACCATTATATTTGATATCTTAATTCATTTACGGTAAGGGCGGGGAGTGTTTCATCACCTATATCTACCACCTATATCTGCCCATCCCTATTTTTTCTCCTCCTCTCCGCAGCTCCCTAATGATACCGGATTGCTTCCCTACCCCTCCCCGCCCTTTTATATTTAATTTATTTTCTATATATTTTTAATCAACTAAATAAATTAAAACTTTAATTTAAAATTATGAAAAACATTACATAAACCTAACACTCAGAATAGTCTGAGTCCACAGTATTGTCCCCGTCGTTACGATAAATGTATCGATAGGATTCAGGAGACCCGGCAATGTCGCTGGGTTGAGGAGAAATGTACTCCACCTCTGGGTCAGTATAATACTATATGCTGACCACCGCCGACATTGCCTTGCGAGAATAATGCGTGGTCAAGCGTGGCTGTGAAGGTGGAAGAGGCAGTGGTAAGCTGAAATATAATTTGGTTTAGTCAGTCGATCTTTTGTCGAAGATATACAACATATTCAGTTTCGGTAGTGTTCCGAACCTGATCGGGAGCTTCAATTCGGTTGATTTTGACTTGGAAAGCTGTCTTCTCGTCGGATATACTCTGAATGACGGTGTTCACTTGAGATCTGTGTCTGTCGTCGTTGACTATGTGGGCTTGCATCGCCATCTTCACATCCTTTAGGTTCATGTTTTGCCATATTTGTGTGTTGTGTGATACAATAAGAAAGAATGAAGAAGAAAAGATACAACAGAAAAGAAAATGAAGAAGAAAAAAGAAAAAAGAAGGAAATAAAAAGAGAGTTTTGACCGTTAATGTGGGCCCCGTGTTTTTTTTTTTGGTTCTAACGTTCAAATTAGCGAGAGTGACCCGGTGACCTTAGTCTCGAATTGCTTCACCGCCCAACCGGTACCGGTACCAGTGGGTGGTGTCCCCCTCCCCCCCGGTACTGGACCGGTACATAATTGGTGCCAGATCCACTCTGTCCACCCGAGCACATAAATTCATTAGGGTATAAAATGCACACAATCATTAATCGGCCATAGTCTAAAAGTGGCGAAAATGGGAAATAGACAAAAATAGACTACTCACATGGGGTAATAGTCTAAAAGTGGCGAAAATGAGAAATAGACAAAAATAAACTACTCACATGGGGTAATAGTCTAAAAGAGACAGAAAAGAAAAAGTGGACAGAAAGAGGCTAGTTACTAGGGGTAATAGTCTAAAAGTGTTAGGAACAGAAATAGACTAGTTGGAGACGAATAGAGCCTATCTACGTAAGGTAATAGTGTATCATTTGCCATTTTTACCCCTGACCCTATCCCTAACTCTTCTACCAAAATTTATCCACTCATTTCCTCCATAATATCTTTCCCTCTCTATATCTCTTGCAAGACTCATCCTTTTTTTCCCTCTCTCTAAATTTCTTGGATCATTAATTGGTTTTAAGTTGGAATCACATTAAGTTTACCATCTCCATCATTATTGGGTCATCATACCAAGGATTTAAAGGTCAAAGTCTAAGAAATCCTTCCATTTAGCTCAATTTCGGGTTTGACTCTTTGAAGGTAATTTTGGTAAGTAAAACTCATCTCAAATCCACTATTTTATGTTTATATTTATGTTTCAAGTCTAACCTAAACAACCCTTAATGGGTCAATTTTAGGGTTTACAACTTGGATAATTTCGGTCAAAATCGGATTTGAGGCTTAATTGAGGTTATGGAATGATTTAAAGTATGGGCTAGTTTCATACACATTACTTATGTCAAGTTATGCTCAAAACATGTCTCAACACCCTTCAAATCGAGGTCTAGGTCGAATTAGGGTTTTGTGAGGTCAAAATGGGTCAAGAACAATTATTGAGTTTAAAGTGATGTTATGAAACGAAATTATGAAAGGGGAATCATGTTGATTATATGTCGAATTGAGTCTTGAACCTCACAAAATCGGATTTTCAAGTGTCGAATCAGGGTTTGGATGTTCTTAGTCAATTTTGACTTTTTAGTCAAACCATTCTTACCCATGTTGTTGCCTACTTCCTTCCTAACTCGTTTAATCCTTGTCAAGCCGATTCTTAACATCCTTTTAATCTCTTATCAATCCAATATTATCATTTTGATTCTTATGATCGAACGAGTCCCGAATAATGAAATTATGAACGTGTATTGATATGCATATATGTACAACTATAGGTTGTGATCGTGTGACGAATATTGTACACTTGTGATCATTCTTAAGTTGCTTTTGACGACAAAGGTGAGTTTCGTAAACCCTCCCTACTCAATTGAGATTCGGGCTGAAAAGTGTACGTGCTTGTTTAATTGTTGATTGATCGATTGATTGATTGTTTGATTAACGTATTGACTTGTTGCTCTGTTAATTATGCTTTCGTTTATGAATACACGTTGTGGTCTGGATAGTTGTACATACATGGAAGACGGTTATACTTTCAATGAGTAGTAGATGTGGTGGGAAAGCTACGGGTGACCATATATATAAGCATCGATGACTCCTTGAAAGTAGAATCGTATGAAGTGTATGTGCATTGTGTTATTGGTTGATGGAAAACGTTTTGATATAAAATGGGACTTAGGATCTTGCATGATAACATTTTACCTCGTAACATATTATAGATTTGTGATAACGATTAAGTCGATGTTGATGGCATAACGATAAGTCTGCGGTTTGTGGCATAACGTTGTTGTTAACGATATTGTTTAACGTGTATATTGTATATGAATGCTTTGTCGGAACGTATTTTTGCGCATTTGAAATATATGTAAGTCGTGCCAGAAACGTATTTCGTGCATTGTTTGTCATGTAATTCGTGCCGGTTTATCGCACATTATTTATTATGTAAGTCGTGCTGGAAACGTATTTTGCGCATTGTTTATCATGTAAGTCGTGCCGGTTTATCGCGCATTATTTATTATGTAAGTTGTGCCAGAAACGTATTTCGCGCATTGTTTATCATGTAAGTCGTGCCGGTTTATCACGCATTATTTATTATGTAAGTCGTGCCAGAAACGTATTTCGCGCATTTTTTGTCATGTAAGTCGTGTCGATTTATCTCGCATTATTTATTATGTAAGTCGTGCAGTTATAACTATTATTGAACGTAAACGTTGACTTGTATTGATTTGTGATAACGTGAAACCCTTTAGGGTTTCCTTGGAACGTGATTAGGTATTCTAATCCTTGTATATCGTTAACGGTTGTTATCCCGACACGTTTCCTATTATTCGTCCTCACGAACTCACCAACTTTATGTTGACGCGTGTTAGTACACTTTTCAGGTGACAGATTTGCTCAAAGACATATTGGATGATTGATTGCTTGATTATGCTAGAATTGGTCTTGAACTTGGACTTCTTGGATCCGTGATTCGTTGTTTCCCGATTAAGGGTTATGCTTATGTGTGATCCGGTTACTTGCATCATTGAATGGTTCGTATGGATTACTTGATCCTTTTTATGCATTTAGATTCACTCTACATAATTTCCATGTCGTGTTGTGCTATTTGTGTAACCCTCATGATTCCGCCTTGTTGGGGTGTTACAAATAATGATAACAATAATTCATTGATCCACTCATCGATCGATATGTATATTAATACACGATGTATTCGTGGGATTAAACAACAATAAAATATTGGTAATATAATTAATAACATAAATAAATACCCTCAATCATATTTTTGTTGTTATTACCTTTAGAAATATGTTTAGAAACGCTTGCCATCTTCTTTCAATTTTCTTTGGTACTTCGTGTTATTTTATTTTTTTTTTAAAGAAAATGTTATCCAAAAATGTAATTTATTTTTTAAAAGGCAGGACGGATAAATGACTAACATCTCCAACTTTGATGCGCCCATGTCGGGTTTGAATTCTGACAATGCCTTAAAGGGTTTGTTCTCTCATATGTAGATGGGTATAATATTGCCAGGACCGTCTCATCACATTTGTATCTTGCAAGATTTGAACTTACAACCCTTTAAGAAAAAATCACAAACTGAAAAACTTCTTAACCAGTGGGCTATCACCCCAATGGCCTAAAATCTAAAATGACAAATCAATTTTATTTTTACGTGATTAGTTTTTTAATAACTTCTAAAATATAAATCTAAAATGACAAATCAATTATGGTACTATTTCTTTTAATTAATTTACCAATATCATGTATTAAAAGCTTTTACAATATGCTTTAAAAATTGTACAATATGGTAAATTAATCAAAATAGATGGTACTGATATCGCTTTCCTTTACGAAAAGAAAGAGGTTTCCTTACCTCAAGCTAAGAGGTGATGGGTTTGTTTTTGTTTTTGACTTTTTGTTGTAAGTTTAGTACTAAATGATTAAAGCCAAAAATCTTTTCAAAATAAAAATTGACCCGCATAATGACAGTTGGAATGAAAGTGGGGAAATTATTTATGTGACACCTCACCCACCCCTGCTGCACGTCCACGCACGAAACCATCACCGATACATATACAGATATCGTCCGATCGTATATATCATTATTATACAAAAACCAACCCAGCCCACTGAACCTGTCCCTGTTTTTTTTTTTCAAGTCATCTATATCCAAACATATACACATACGTATATAAAAACACGCACATACTAAAAATAAATAGACAGCGGGGTGTGACGTCAGCAAGTGGGGGTGGTTGTTAATGTTTTGGGATGACTTGAAACCGACGACGTTTCATGGTTAAGGAAACAAATTAAACCGTGGTTTTTATTTATATAGTAAATTGCTGGAAACTGAAAACTTCCTTGCTTTCTTTTCAAATTAAGTTTTGTTTCGACCCACGTACAGTTCGTTGCATTTATTATTATTTATATTATTCTTTGCTTTATTACAAGAATAAAAGAAAAACCATACAACTTTCTTGTTCATTCAAAAGATATATTCTAATAATATTATTATTCTAGAAAGTTACTTTTCATCGTCTTCTTGTTCGGGTTTTGGCGTTTTCACTTTCAGGTGACAACCAACATACACACATATATATGAAGATTTTTAATTTTGTATGTTTCCTCTCTCTCTCTATCTCTCTGTGTGTATATATATAGATATATATATATGTGCACATGTGTGTTACTATGTATGAATATGTGTTAATTATACGTTTTGACTGTTACCCGGGAAGATGATGAAAATTTTTTTGAAAAAATATATACAGCATGAGTTTGACTTGCTGAGTTCTGGTTTAGGTGGTTTTTTTTTTTTGTTTTATGTTGTTGATGTTATTATTGACCAAAAGTAGGTGAAACTTTTGGCACACATGGTAATTCATGTTATAGTTAGAGAATTATTAAAGTAAATTTTCACATGTTTCTTGCTTATATGGTTAAAAAAATAAAAAATAAAAAATATGCCAATATGTCCTGTTCTTTGCTCTGTTTATAGCTCATCTTTTATCCATGTTTTTAGGCTGGTATTCCGTTTGGGAAAAGGAAATCATATAAGATCACTAATGTTTGAATGCTTCTGATTTATTTTTATTTTTTTCAATGAGAAAATATGTTGTTGTGACATACTCTATGTGGTTTGTGTTCTTTAATTTTGAAAAGAGAAATGATAAATGCTTTACATATGTAATGTTCTGTAATACGGAGTATAAGATTATGCGTTTCTATAACTCTATCGGTATTGGGTTTGTTTTGAAGTACTATAAAATTATACTTAATCCTGTAATGTGTGTATTGGCATTGTTGTGAAATAAGCCTAGAAATTTTGATTTTCTTAGATATGAAGCATTACATATTGATCTAACCTTGTATAAAAGTTAATGACTTTGACTATAAAAAGTCAAATTATCTTTGTACTATGAATAATGTACTTTCATCTTTTGACCAGTGTAATTTAAATTTTATTTTTTAACTTACAGACTATTTGTAGATGTAATAAAACATGTTAATTTGTTGGAGTTTCTTAAGTTAATTTACCCTTCTATTATTAACATATTGATTTTATTTAACTTTCAAAGTTCAATATTACTGCTATTCTTTAAGGATTATAGTGAAACTGCAAGATTTACTTAGATGTTTATGATCTTAATTTCACTTCTAAATGCTGTCTTCTTTTTTCAACAATATTCAGGCCTCTCTAACATCTGATCCCAAAAGTAAAAGAAGCGTCACAAGTCTCATTATTGTGTCATCTCTACTCTGCGCTATTTATATTCTCAGGGCCGCGTTTTTTGCAAATGACTTCAAAGTACTGTTAGTTTCCTTGTACTAAATCTATGTTTTTAGAGATGGAATCAAATGATAGTAATGTAATTCCCCATTGTAGATTCCACAAAGATCAAAAGTGGAGTTGAAAGATGCCGAAAAATGCAAGGTTTTTTTTTTCCTTTCTAAGAGAGACTCTAAAAATTTTTAGTTGGCTTCACCACTTAAGCTTACATGTTCTTATTTATTTTAGATACAGTGCAGGCCTCCTGGCAGCGATTTATTGCCACAAGGAATTCTTGCCAGAACTTCTGATTTGGAAATGCGCCCTTTATGGGGTTCGTTTAGTGATGATGTGAGTATAATGAATTCGCAATCCTTATTCTCTAGGAAGTCTTCATATTAAAAGGACCTATTCGTGAGTTTCTACAGATACAAATTAAATAATGATATGTATATGGGTTTTTCTTTTGTTGAAAGTTATGGACTTAAGGTAGATCTAGTTAATTTATCAAACACTACTTTATTTAGCATTTTTCTTTCTTGTTTTAGAGCCTTCCAAGGCGTTCGGTGAGTTTGCTCGCTATTGCAGCTGGAATAAAGCAAAAGTATATGGTTAATAAAATTATAACAAAGGTATTAATCTCGCCGATTCCTTGTTTCTTATGTGTTTTCTTTATTCGTAAATAGACGTGTTTGCGAACAGCCTTATCATTCATATATAATTTTCAAAAGTCTAGGTACATGACGCCTTATCTAACTCATGGTCTCATTGTTATTCTTCTTTTTCTTTAAAGAAACTTCTTGAATAGCAAACTTATTTGAGATCTCAGCGAGTTCTTACTATAATGTTGCAGTTTTTAGGAAATGACTTTGTCATAATGGTATTTCACTATGATGGCATCGTTGATCAATGGAATGATCTACAATGGACTACTCAAGCTATTCACATATCTGCCATGAACCAAACGAAGTGGTAAAATTGTTATAAGCCATCTGCTTTTCACTTTGGATCAGAAAGTCTAATTCTATTGCATCTTCACTCCTTTATAACAAATGTTTTGTTCTATGATTATATATTGGTGATTTCTTAGGTGGTTCGCTAAGAGATTCTTGCACCCTGATATAGTCGCAGAGTATGATTACATTTTTCTTTGGGATGAGGACCTCGATATCGAACATTTGGATCCAGGCCGGTAAGTTTAAACCTAGCGCTGTTTCTATGATCCTAAGCAATGACAATTTAGTCTCAAAAAGTGACATTTAAACAACTTAATTGGTTAGTAGAAAACTTTATAACTTAGGTTTATAAAACCATCATCTGTAGGTATATATCAATTATTAAAGAAGAAGGACTTGACATATCACAGCCAGCGCTTGATCCTAGAAAATCAGAGGTCCACCATCAAATTACTGTACGCCGAAAGAACTCCAAAGTTCACAGGTATTGATGTGCTTTATACTATAATGAATAAATTCACAAGCCATCCGTTCTGGCTATTCATTGCCAACAAACTATTGTGCTTGTGACAAAGCAACAAAAGAGAAACATTAATGTGTGTTATGTTGTAACAGGAATTTTTTGAAGTTTAGAGGCAGTGGAAGGTGTTATGGCAATAGCACAGGCCCTCCATGTTCTGGGTAAACAAGAACCTGCCTCACTTTTTTTTTGTGCTTGAGCATCCGGATAATGGTTTAAATATGAAAGAATCCAAATATTAAGAAAGACTAATTATGTTGATAATGATATGTTTTTATTCTAGTTGGGTAGAAATGATGGCTCCTGTGTTCTCAAAAGCTGCTTGGCGATGTGCATGGTATCTGATTCAGGTACAGATTCTTCCATAAGCTGTGCTCTACTAATAATACTTACGTACTAATTCTTTCGTTTATTTATATGTTGAACAGAATGATTTGATTCATGCATGGGGTATTGATTTTCAGCTCGGCTATTGTGCTCAGGTAAATCATCGTTCACTTTTAAGACTCATTTTCTATATTCTAGATTTTATTGTTACTGATTAAGATAAGGACCATGTTTTTATAGGGTGACCGACAGCAAAAGGTTGGTGTGGTTGATGCTGAATACATAGTTCATCTGGCTGTCCCTTCTCTTGGTGGTTCTAACCATGTAAGTATATTACACACATTTTACGAATAATTAAACTTTGTGTTGCTCTTGGACTAGAATCTTTTCATGTGTTTAAGTTATAAACTGTTCTTTTTTTCAAGATCCTTTACATCTTTCTTGTTTTTCATGTAGGCAAGCAATGTGTCACTTGATAATGTAAATGTAATAAATTCAACAGATACAGATGATCTTGTAAATTTGGTATTGGTCTTAAACCTAATATCTGTTTTCTATCTGCAGTTATTCCATTAATAATTTTACTTTTATCGATTGCAGTCAAATATTAGTACTTCACATCCAGCCGATGGTAGACTTGAGGTAAGTCCCATGTACCGTTAGCCTCTATGAAAGTGTTCATATTCTTTAAAAGTACATGTGACGTGAACACACAAAAACACAAAGGTCATATTGACTTTTGAGAATCACGAAAAATACAGATTTGAAAAACCTGTTTTCCTTTGCGAACAAATCCTTTTAAGTACATTTCTTTATTTATTGCTGGATTTTTCAAACAGAACTAGAAAATATTGTGACCCACTTTTGAGCCAACTCGTGGTATATATAGCTGGTATGCCTGCATTCACATAGTTCTATATATGCGTTATGATATGTTTCTTATATTACCTTTTAAAAAGTAGAACCACATTTGTATGCAGGTGAGGAAGCAATCGTATCTTGAAATGCGTATCTTCAGGCGTAGATGGAACAAGGCAGTTGAAAACGACAAATGTTGGGTTGATCGATATGCCAATAACACAACGAAGTAAATTGTTTCTTATTTCCTTTTCCTTGTTGACTTGATGGAAGATCCAATACTCTACAAAATCGTCATTTAGCTAAGCATATATAATTCTTTTAACCAACCGTTACAAGCCAGAATCCGCCGCCCTTGAACATAAATGCTGGAGTCCCAAGATATATGTTGGGTTTTTGAAACTTTGGCTGCTAAATGAAGAAGATGGTACATAGACAGATGGTTGTAATTAAGTTGTGAGTGTGTTCTTTTTTGGTATATCTCATGTTAGTTACTTGTTCGTCCGAAAAGGATGAACAATGACCACTTGGCCACAATTGATGGATAGTAGTACATAAATGGATGGATTGGTGATTGGGTGATGATGATCATGGTTATGTAAGGTTATATGTATCTAACAAATGGTTAAAGACACCTGTAAATGACTAAGAGTTGTCTTGGTGACAAGATTGAGAGTTGTCTCGGTGACAAGTCTCGAGTGCCGTTTATATGAACAACAATCTGGAACTTTTTAATACACTATCAGCAATAGTTTTATCAATGGTACATGATTTGTAGTTGCAACTTGTGTTTTTCTTCTGTAATACTATACTTGTTTTGAAATAAGTCTAATTATTGTTATAATGATATAAAAAGTGTAGCAATGGATTAATTTATTATTTTATACAAATTAATTTTTTTTGATAAAGTTATACGAGTAGTATTTGATAGAACTTAGTATATGCATGAAAGTAACTCTAAGCAAAACTATGAAAAGTAGTCGATATTGTACCTTATTGAAATGAAATTTAAAGAATGAATAAATAATAGCTTGACAAGTAAAATAACAAAGCGACTCTGTGGCCCAATGGATAAGGCGCTGGTCTACGAAACCAGAGATTCTGGGTTCGATCCCCAGCAGAGTCGTTTTTATTTCATTTTAACATGTTTCAATCTCCCAAAGCCTTTTTTTCACTTGAATACGAAAAAAGCTGTCAGAACGCAACACCGAACCATTTTTACCTGAAATTATCACACACTAATATTTAGTACCCCTAAGAAACAATGACACACGAATAGTCGCCCATACTCAGCATGGTTGTTCCTTGTTGGATGTGATGACGGAGTCTAGAGATGAAGTAACTGGTTAGGCATCCGGTTGGAGACCTACGACACATGATATAAGGAGATGGTTGATGGAACAGTATTTGTACCAACTTAGGACCTCTCCAATGAGGAAGAAGGCTAGTGTTGACGTGTTGTGGTGAAGATGTTTCAGTCTGGTATGGCAGAAGAGCTAGCAATGAATATATCAATTCGAGATGATCAATAGCGAAGATGAAGCAGACAATGATGATTTCACTAATCATGCAAACAAGTACAACACAAATACTAAAATGTTAAGGAAAACAGGAAGTGAATAAGGAAGGTGCCCTTCTACTTGATGCTCTTAGGTTGATTTTGTTGAAATGGCATGGTTTCTGATATCTTGGATTAGCCGTGCGACATTCTGGTAAGACGATCCTCCATCTTTGATTGCCTTATATGCTATCTTACCGGGCTCTTTAGCTCTCTTTCTTCTCTCTTCACCTTCATTCCCTTGGTCCATTCCTATCACTATAGCCTTGGTAATGTCCTCACTCGTCATTGCCATTTTCGGCTTCTTTTGTTCACCAATACTAACTCCGATTCTCAATACATTTATGACAAACTTCTCATTGTAGAACTGATCTTGATACTGAGGCCATGTTATCATGGGGACACCAGCACTTATCCCTTTTATTATGGAATTCGAACCACAATAAGTCAAAAAAGCTCCAACTGAAGGGTGTGACAAGACTAGCAGTTGTGGAGCCCAGCCACGGATCAATATAGCTCTTTCTTTGGTTCTCTCTTCAAACCCTTCTTCATCTATCCACTTTTCTATTATGTTAGTATGCTTACCAGCTCGAACGACCCAAATGAAGGGGCTTTTTGATGATTCAAGAGCTAGCGCAAGTTGTACTAGCTGATCAGCGCGAATCCTACTAATGCTTCCTAGACACACATAAATTACTGAGCCATTTTCCTGAGAATCTAGCCACTTGAGGCATTCATTTTTGTTAATCGAGGACTCATTACCTGTATCAGCCGTTTCTGTTGCATCCGTATGGCAAAGTGATAATGGGCCTATGCACCAAGCTTTACCTCCTCTGACCTTCAGAAATTCATCAGCATATCCTGGCTCCAACTCTTGAAAACTGTTTATAATTACTCCATATGCTTCAAATTCTGATATCCGAATCTTTTCATTATATTCACACATGCCTTCAAGATCTCCCGCATTAAATACAGAAGGAAGCTGGCATCGTGTTAGTTCAATCCGATCAGGCAAACTGGGCAAAACAAATGATTCTGACCCTCCCACACTTTCATATACCTTTGTTAGATATAAGATGTGGTTACACATATGTGCAAAGCAATTCATACTATCAAATATAATCCTTGGAATCTGAAACTTTTTTGCTGTTTCACTAGGCCATAAAAGAAACGAGTCGGATATTATGCAATCTGCCTTGGGTTAAGGTTTTCAATATATTGCTCAACATGTTGTTGATGAGCACTGTAGGCACTCAAAAGTCCCATAATCAACCCCATGTGAGGGAGATCATGTATAGTCTCACAGCCTTCTGGCAAGCCGAATTCGGTAGAGGGAAATGGGAATTTAAGAAAATTGATGGGAAGACCAAGACCCGAATGAATTGTTTCTTGATCAAGAACTGACCCGAATCGGGTTGCACTGGCTGGGGTGGTAACTATTGTTATTTTAGCACCATGTTGAGCTAGTAATATAGCCATATCAATGGTGGGGATATAGTGGCCTGAAGATCCCAAAGGTATTACTAGAAAATGAAGCTGGGATTGTTGTTTTAAATCTTCTTTAACCATTTTTCAAAGTCTAGCTAACTAGTATTATTATGGAGAAATTCAAGTTATTGTATGTATGATCATGGAACTGCATTTGTGACCATACATATATATATATAACACAATCACCTCCCTGAAAATAACATATTCTAACACTCAAAACATAGAAGAAAACAAAATATACATATATATATATATATATTATCATAATAGATAATACCGACCATGAGCTGGATCCAAAGTACTATAATATATAATTAGATGATCTACCATTAACTCATAACACCACAATAAGCTTTGGAAATTACACTTATATAATAATAGATGATACCTAATTGACCCCATATGTTGAGTTGGATCAAAAATTTCAAGATGCTTTTTAGTGGTTTCTTTATTTACTAAGTTATTCCCATCAAAGCACGGTTTAACATAATCTTTCTATAATAAAAATGACATAAGAAGACATATATGCAATAATACATACCAAAAAGGGAAATTTACTTATTTGTTATATGGGAAAAGTGAGTATGAGGACCCATATATGTACAAATATACACGAGCATAGTGCCCGCGCGTTGCGACGACGGTGGAGATGAAGGGCGGTGGTGGAGATCGAGGGAGGCGGTGGAGAAAGAGGGCGACGGAAGAGGATAATTAAACATAGAAGGTCGATGAAAGTGTGTTATGATTAGAGGGAATGAGAGAAAGAAGGGTATATATGGGTTTTATGTTTAAATATGAGTATTTTAAAATGAAAAAATATATATTTAAGGGTTTTATGTTTAAATATGGGTATTTTAAAATGAAAGGTGAGTTGCAGGAATTGGACTTCTGCTTTTCTCTGCATATTTTGGTTCTGCACCTGTACAATCTTCATATTCACCTTGCATGTGAAATTATATACTCTGTTTTCTATATTTATGTGTTTATTCTGTACTTATTTTATTTATGTTTCGCAAAATTGTAACCAGTTTAGATGATGTTGTTACATAAATGTGGTAGTAGGTTTTTTTCGTTACATCTCATGAAAAGCCAAAGATACAAAAGAAGACAGTGTCGCCCCGTAAGAGGAGAAAGTCGCCTTACTAAGAAGAAAACGAATCTGGTAAAACCCCCGATTCCTGGAACAACTAGCAATTCTCTGAGTCGCGGAAGTAAAGTCAAGTACAACTGTACAAGGCAATCCGATAGCAATTCTTTGCGGTCAATTAAGTCTACTATATATATATATATATATATATATATATATATATATATATATAGCATCCTTTACCTTTATTGTTGTGGTCAATTAAGTCTACTATATTATATATATCCATTTATGTTCAAATTAATTATATTCTTAAATCAATTTCTTTGAAGTTTCTTGAATAAACAGGTGGCTATATATGGAATCAAGAAATGTATAACTTTATATCAGATATTTGATATTAGATACGCATTTGATGATATTAGATATACACTTGAGATGCCTGCCACTAGAAATGACCACTCAAATGATAACTATTGAAGGGTGTTAGTGGTGCATTCAGGCCCATGGTTCTTACAGCTCTAATTGAGGATTAGTGGTGCTGGTAAGGCCACTTTAATGGATGCGTTGGCAAGAAGATCGAAAAACTGGTGATTATAGGCTTCGGTTACCTTCTGAAGCTGATTAAGCAACCTGTGTTACAAAGGACGTCAGCAGTACAAGAAGCAACCCTAGCTAGGGGTTAACTTTGCATAAATGTACAAGAACAACTCACAATTATACAAGTAGGGTGATAGTGATTTCATCACTTACTACCCGGAATTGTACAGAATTGGTCGTATCTGATTACCTTTTCTGGAACTTGGTTGTTTTGGTTTATGTAGTTAGGACAATGATCTTGGTTTTTTTTAGATCTTGATGTTTACGTGCATTAAATAGAAGCCAATGGTATTTTTATGGATGTTTTCAGACCAAACTTTGTTATCATCTCGTGGCATTTGGATGGCGTTCAGTTCAATTTCATATTCAAAATGTACTAGAGTTATGTCTGCGCGATGCGACGGTGTAATGACGGCGGTGGTGGTGGTGGCGGCGGCGGCAATTATATGCCTGATACGGCGGTGTAATGGCGGCGGCGGTGGTGGTGGCAGCGGAAGCTATTGATGGTGGCGGCGAGTAGTGCAGGTTATTGATGTATGATACATCATGCATTAGAATGTGTACATTGTTGAAACTTAAAATCCAATGTTAAAACTTAAAATTCAATGTAAAACGACATTTGCTTTATAATAATTTGCTATAGAACTATTGTTCTTTTTATAAGTAAATTTTTGTTTCATAAAACAGAGGCTTCTATACTTGATTGTTGTTATTTTCTAAATCTTAAAATGAACGGAGTAAAGAGACGATCACCGATCTACAAATGAGCTTTTGTGTAATGTGATTCAAAATTTACTTTGTAAATGGTTACTTAAAAAGAGCTTTTGTGTAATGTGATTCAAAATTTACTTTGTAAATGGTTACTTAAAAAAACTCACTTATACCAACAGAAAGTAACAAGAATGCTGTTGAACGAGCGATTCAGATGATCGAGGCAAAAATCTAATAGAAAAATCTATATCATAGATGGGTTATAAGCCTAATAGAAACAGGAGACATTTACCATATATATATATATACATAATCAAATACAAAATTAGAAAAATGATGGAAACCAAGAAATACATATGAGCCATCCATATTCTACATCTATATCTAGTTTCTCTGCCCTTCTTTCCCTTTCCAATCTTCTTTTAGCAACAACGACCATCCGCTGCTGCCACCACTACCACCACCACTGTCATCGCCGCCGGCCACCACCATCATTTCCAAGGGCCAAACTTTCTCGAAAATCTCCAACACATACTCCTTAAGTACGGGGTCTACACCAACACCATACCTAATCATTTGCTGTAACAACTTCAAACTCGTGTCATAATTATCCACCCCACAAAGAGCCCTGATCACAATTTCATAAGTAGCAGCATCCGGTTTCAGGTCTCTTTCAGCCATCTTAGTCAATATTGGTTCACACTCAGCTATCTTCCCATTCTCAATCAGCTCAGCAAACCATTTATTTGCATAATCAGGAATCACTCTCAAACCTGCGTCCACCATCTTAGTAAACTTGTCCATAGCCTCATCAACTCTTCCCAGCTTAAAATAGCCATCGATCAAAGTCTTGTGGGTATTAACTTCGGGTGACAACGACTTACCACACAACTCCACATACATCTTCTCAGCATCATCCACCATATCAAGCTCACAATACCTAACAATCATATTATTAAACCCTGCAGTATCCATAGCAAAAGGCTTCGACTTGGGAGCCGTACCCGCCTTTTTGAACACACCATAAGCCTCTGCTGCCCTCCCCTCCCTAAAACACTCGTTGATCATCAAATTAAAAGTATCAGAATTCACCGCTTGTACAACAGGCGGTGTGTGCCTATCCAACATACTTTTAAACAATGCTTGAGCCACGGCTTTCCTACCCAATTTAAGCAAAACCTCCAAAAGCACGTACATTACAAGTAGCAAGAACCATCTTAAACTCTTTATCTAACAACGACCTATAATTCTCCATTGCTTCTTTCACCTTCCCTTTACTAAAAAACCATTCCATAAACGTCGCGTGCACCGCCCCGTCATAAACCACACACCTCCATTTCAACTCATCAAAAAACTCGTTGGCCTTTTCCAAATTATCCAAATTCAAAAACCCGAGTATCACATTATTAAAAACAAGTGAATCCTGAAAGATTATGAAAAATTATCACAATTTTACCAGAAATTGAATTATTATTATTATTTGTTATTAGTATTATTACAACCAAATTGAAGATATATTTGAACAAAAGAACTAACCAAACAGATTATGATTAGTAAACAAATATGATCAAAATATTGTATATCAAAATGATATACAATACGTATATAGAATATATATCTATCGAATGAGAGAAAAAATCTCCAGAATGTGTGTGTGAAAGTATAAGTCGTTAACCCTAATCTCTCTCATCGTCTTCTATATATAGCAGGCTATAATTCCTTCTTCTACCTCCATCTCTTGCTTTAGACATAATCTACCCTCAACTTTATCTTTTCATAATTGCAGAACTAGACCTTCTGCTTTCCAACTTGTCATAACCTGCACAAATACTAATCATGCAATAAGACTCATGTTTAAGAATAAATTGGTATTTTAACATCCCCCTCAGATTTATTCTTAAACATATCTATCATTCCCAGTTTTTCACATAAGAAATTATGTTGATTTATGCCTAAACTCTTTGTAAAGATATCAGCTACATTTAATTCAGACTGTATCTTAATAGTATTCAAAAAACCTACATAAATTTTTTCTCTCACAAAATGTAAATCAATTTCAAAATGCTTAGTCTTTTCATGAAACACTGGGTTTGCTGCTATTTGTTTAGCAGCCTTACTGTCACAATGCACATCAACAGGATTAGAACAATTAATACCAAGATCAAGTAACAAATGTTTAAGCCATATAATCTCACAAGTTACTGCTGCCAATGCCCTATATTCAGCTTCTGCTGAGGACTTGGCAACAGCAGATTGTTTTTTAATTTTCCATGATACAAGAGTATTGCCAAAATAAACATAAAAACCTGTAATAGATTTTCTTGAAGTAACACATCTAGCCCAATCTGAATCCATAAAAGCAGTAAGTAAAGTGTTATTACCTTTCTGTATGTGCAAACCTTTACCTAGTGCCTTTTTTAGATATCTAAGAATCCTTAGGCCAAGATCAAAATGTTCTTGTAAAGGAGCATGCATAAACTGAGAAAGACATTGTACTGAATAACTAATATCTGGTCTGGTTAGTGTCAAATAAATTCGTTTCCCAATCAACTTTTGATAAACAGTAATATTATCAAGCATCTTTCCATCTTTAGTAAAAGGTTTCACAGTTTTATTCATTTCAAGTGGAGTATGCATTGGTTTACAACCAAGCATACCAAAATCATTTAATAGTTCTAAACAATTCTTTCTTTGAGAAAGACACATACCATTGTTGGTTTCTAAAACTTCAATACCTAAAAAGTACTTCAATTTGCCAAGATCCTTAATTTTAAATTTGGAACTTAAGAATAATTTTACTTGATCAATTTCCTTAACACAATTACCTGTGACAACAATATCATCCACATAAACCAAAAGTGCAACAAAATTATCACCATTCTTTCTAGTAAACAAAGAAGAATCTGACTTACTTTGAATAAATCCACATTCAAGTAAAGCACTAGACAATTTAGAGTTCCATTGTCTAGGTGCTTGCTTAAGCCCATACAAAGACTTATTTAACTTGCATACCAAAGTACTATTACCATTTGAATATCCTTGTGGAATATCCATATAAACATCTTCACACAAATCACCATATAAGAAGGCATTGTTCACATCTAATTGATACAATGGCCAATTATTATTCACAGCAACAGTTAACAAACATCTCACAGTTACCATTTTAACTACAGGTGAAAAAGTCTCATCAAAATCTATACCTGCCCTTTAATTAAAACCTTTGACAACTAATCTTGCCTTATACCTCTCTATTTCTCCATTAGCCTTATATTTAATCTTAAAAATCCATTTACATCCTATTGGTTCTCTATCATGAGGTAAATTAGTTAAAGTCCAAGTATTATTTCTATTTAAAGCTTTCATTTCTTCATTCATAGCATTTACCCAATTTGGATCTTTGACAGCTTCAAAAAATGTTTTTGGTTCAAACACTTTTATTTAGACTTGTAGCAAAACAAAATAAGTCAGGTTTAAGATGTACATAATTAACAACTTTATTAAGAGGATATTTAATTTTTCCATCTAATTCATAATCTACAAGTCTTTTAGAAAGAGTAATATGCCTGGTTGATCTTCTTAGACCATCATTATTAGTATCAGAAGTACCCTCAGAATTTATATTATCATTTATATCTCTAACAAACGTTGCAGCCTCTTCTGTTCTGGTAGCCACATTTGGACTGCCACTAGATGTAGTATCTGTGGGAGAAACATTTGGACTGCCAGTACCAGAAAGGTTACCTTCATTTGTAGAGAAATGTCTCTTTCCTCCTTCATCATCATTGGGATTTTGATACATGGCATTATCCTCATTATCAAACAAATTAAAAAAATCTGGTTGATTTAAACCAATTACATTTTTATCACAATTATCAAAAATCATTTTAAAAGGAAAAATATTCTCATAAAACTTAACATCTCTTGAAAAAATAATAGTTTTTCTTTCAAGACTATAAAGTTTATATCCTTTTTTAGCATTTGCATAACCAATAAACACACATTTCTCAGATTTTGAACTAAACTTATCATCATTATTTAAAATAGTTGCAAAACTTAAACACCCAAAAACTTTTAAATGTTTTAAAGAAGGTTCAAACTGAAATAATTTTTCATAAGGAGTTAAGCCATGTAACACAGAAGAAGGAGTTCTATTTATAAGATAAGTAGTAGTTAGAATACATTCACTCCACATAGATAAAGGAATTCTCCCCTGAAACATAAGAGACCTAGTAACATTAAGAAGATGTCTATGTTTCCTTTCAGCAATACCATTTTGTTGAGGGGTATAAACCATAGAAGTCTGATGAAGTATTCCCTCATTAGTGAACAAAGAATGTGTTTTAGAATTAACAAATTCACTTCCATTATCACTTCTAATAACTTTAATCTTTGAATTAAACTGAGTTTTAACAAGTTGAATGAAATGATATAGATTATCAAAAACTTCAGTTTTGGTTTTCATAAGATAAGTCCAAACAGCTCTAGTATAATCATCTACAATGGTTAAAAAATATTTAAAACCTTCCTTACTTGGAACCCTATAAGGTCCCCAGACATCCAAGTGGACAAGATCACCAAAAAACTTTGATTTGTGTTCACTAAGAGGAAAAGGATTTCTGGTTTGTTTTGCTTTATGACAAATATTACATGGACCCAATGATTTATCAGTAAACAGATTATATTTTTTGTGAAAAATAGATAAAGCTTGATCAGCAGGATGTCCAAGTCTCGTATGCCATAACAATTTAGACTTAAAAGGAGAACTAACAGAATTGCATACCACATTAGAGCACATAGGCATGTCATCATATACATACAAACCACCCTGCTCATTACCAGTCCCCAATAACCTCTTTTGAATCAAATCCTGTAAATAACACTTACTTTCATCAAACCCAACGAACACTTTATTATCCCTAGCAATTTTATGAACATACATTAAATTTACATAATAATCTGGAACCACAAGTACATCAAAAAGAATAAGTCCATTTTTAAGATGCATATTGCCAAGTTGTTTTACTAATGCACTAGTACCATTAGGATGTCTAATTCTTAAATTTAAATCAGAAATATCAACCACATTTGTTAGATATTTAGCAGAGTATGTCATGTGCTGATTTGCACCAGAATCAATAATCCATTGAATAATTGATTTCAAAACATAAGTGTTAAAATTAAACCAAGAATTATTCCAAGGTAACTACCTGCCATATTAACTTGAGGACCAGAAGATGAAGAAGGAGAAGATTTGATTTCCAGTAAACTTAACAACTGATTAATTTGATCTTGTGACAAAGAAGGAGAATTAGTAGAACCAGATGAAACATTGGCAATCACATTAGAGGAAGAAACATGAGAATTGTTACTATTAAACCTGTTATTAAAGTTTCCCAATGATCTTTTATTACCAAGTTGAAAACATCTGTCCACAGTATATCCAGGTTTATTACAATGAGTTCAATGAAAATTAGGATTTGGAGGTCTAAAAACTCTTTGATTATTATCAAAAGTCCTTCTAGACTCAAAATTATTATCAAAAGTCTTTTTAGTATCAAAATTCTGAGTAGAAGGTCTATTTTTATTGAAATTTGATTTTGCCACAAAGGCATTAGCTGATGGTTTGTCAGTTATCCCCCCCTATATGACTCTTCTCTTGAAATAATAGCAAATGCAGTTTTGACAGAAGGTAAAGGATCTAGTCAAAATATTAGATCTAACTGACATATAAACATTATCCAAACCCATCAAGAACTGCATTAATCTTATAAGATCATTATGACTCTTAATTTCAGCAGAAGCAGAACAAGTACAAGCAGGCAGAGTAATCATAGCATCATATTGTTTCCATAAAGATGTAAGTTTATGATAATATTCTGACAAAGAAGAACCACTTTGAGTTAAAGAGTTGATTTTATGATGAAGATTAAAAATCACAGAACTATCAATTTTATCATAAGTATCTTTTAATTCTTGCCACACAGTACATGCATTTTTAGAAAAAATTTGACCTACATAAAGTTCTTGAGACACACAACCTAAAATCCAATTCAGTACCAGAGCATTACATCTATCCCATTGATTTGCAAGAACAGGGTTATCAAAAGATTTAATCACAGTACCAGTTATAAATCCGATTTTGTTTTTAGTTTGCAAAGCTAATTCCATAACACAAGACCAAACTTTATAGTTATCAGTACCAAGCAACTTAAAACCAATCAAAGGAGTACTTAAAGTGTCACTAGCATGCAAATACAAAGGATCACTAAAATCCAGTTTACTTATTTTAGTTTCAGGTTCATCAAAAAAATCAGAATGTTCCAAATGTAAATCTTCATTATTATTGTTATTGTTATTATTTTGATTATTATTATTATTATTGTTATTATTATTATCATTAATAGCCTCCATCTTTTAAACAAGTAAAATCACACAAACAAGAGAATACTTAAGAATTAAAAAACAATACACAAAAAATAAGCAAATACTCAAACACTACAATAGCAAGTATAACACAAACAAACTAAGCACACAAGCAATAAGAATCAACAAATACTTTTTTTGTCAAAAAAAAAAAATTCAGAAAAATATATCTTATTCTCACAAGAATGTCAGTGACAAGATTCCTAACCTCTCAAATGAAGGCAGGTCAAGTATTAACAAACTTGTTTTTATGAAAAAAGATAAAGAATAAAAAAGTTGATATATAGATATATATAAAATTTTAGTTGAAAAGAGAAATATAAGCAGATTAAAAAAACAGGTAAATATGTGAAAAAGGAACAAGAATACAATACAGTGCGAATGCCGATGGTAAAGGAACCCTAATTATCCTCTTAATTCACTTAGTTAAGTTAAGTAATCAGGATCTGAAAGAATCAAATCTAGAAACCCTAATTTTTCCTTGATTCACTTAGTCAAAGAAAAAATCAGGCAAAATACTCGTAATAGCAGCGGAAGAATATAGAAGAAGATTTCCAGAAGAAAGCCGATTGTAATCGTACAAAATCCTCAAAAATTAGAATCTAGGGTTTCTGAATGAAATACGCCCTAGATATAATATGATCTGAAGAATAAACCGAATCAACAGCCAACAATCACCGAACCTGGCTCTGATACCATGAAAGATTATGAAAAATTATCACAATTTTACCAGAAATTGAATTATTATTATTATTTGTTTTTAATATTATTACAACCAAATTGAAGATATATTTGAACAAAAGAACTAATCAAACAGATTATGATTAGTAAACAAATATGATCAAAATATTGTATATCAAAATGATATACAATACATATACAGAATATATATCTATCGAATGAGAGAAAAAATCTCCAGAAAGTGTGTGTGAAAGTATATGTCGTTAACCCTAATCTCTCTCACCGTCTTCTATATATAGCAGGCTTATAATTCCTTCTTCTACCTCCATCTCTTGCTTTAGACATAATCTACCCTCAACTTTATCTTTTCATAATTGCAAAATTAGACCTTCTGCTTTCCAACTTGTCATAACCTGCACAAATACTAATCATGCAATAAGACTCATGTTTAAGAATAAATTGGTATTTTAACAAATCCGCCCCTTGCCCATCACCCACCATTTTCCATAACAACGCGACGGCCTCATCAATCCGTCCAGCGTCAACTAACCTTTTAGTCAATCGTATATGTATTAGTATTGACATAGTTCTGTATACGTGTTATTAATTTTTTGATTGATTATTTATGTTGAACAGAATGATTTGATTCATGCATGGGGGATTGATTATCAGCTCGGCTTTTGTGCTCAGGTAAATCATCGTTCACTTTTAAGACTCATTTTCTATAATCTACATTTTATTGCTATCGGTTAAGATTAGGACCATATTTTTATAGGGTGACCGACAGCAAAAGGTTGGTGTGGTTGATGCTGAATACGTAGTTCATCTGGCTGTCCCTTCTCTTGGTGGTTCTAACCATGTAAGTATAGTACACACATTTTATGAATAATTAAACTTTGCATTGCTCTTGGACTAATACTTTGGGTTTCTTTGGGTTTGTCTCTCTACTCCCTCTCTCTACCCTCTGCTCTCTCCTTCCCCAAAGGCTCTTTTTTCTGGATCCTTAGATCGGAGACTGAGCGTTTTTGAGATCGAGATCAGGGTTTTTGAGATTGAGAGTTTGAGATCGAGATTATCCCCTTCGGGTTAAAGGTCCCACTCTGGTGGATCTAACCATATTTTTTTATCATTCTTAATTGGGCCGTAGGTCCCTTCCACCTTGGTGGATCTGGAAGCAGCATTTCTACCTTTGAGTAGAGGTAAAGTCTGTCTACATCATACCTCCCCCGTACCCCGGCTTTGCCGGGATTGGGTACCGTTGCCGTTGCCGTTGCCGTTTCTTTGCTCTTGGACTAGAATATTTTCATGTGTTTGCCATTATAAACTTTTTTTTTTTTCTCTCTCAAGATCCTTAACATCTTTCTTGTTTTTCATGTAGGCAAGCAATGTGTCACCCAGATCATGTAAATGTAATAAATTCAACAGATACAGACGACCTTGTAAATTTGGTATTGGTCTTAAACCCAATTTCTGTTTTCTATCTGCTGCAGTTGTTATCCCACTAATAATTTTATGTTTATCGTTTGCAGTCAAATATTAATACTTCGCATCCAGATGATGCTAGACTCGAGGTATGTCTACATGTTGGGTTTTTGAAACTCCGGCTACTAAAAGAAGTACATGGACGGATAGTTGTAAGTTGTGAGTGTGTTCTTCTTTAGTGTATCTCATGTTAGTTACTTGTTTTTCCGAAAAGGATGAACAACGGCCACTTGGCCACGATAGATAAATGGTAGTACATATGTTTCTAACAAATGGTTGAAGACTTCGATGTAAATGACGACAGTTGTCTCGATGACAAGTCTCGAATGCCATATTTATGAATGACTATGTGGAATTTGTATGTATTCTTTAAAACACTATCGGCAATAGTTTTGTGTCAACGGTACATGATTTGTAGTTGCAATTTGTAATTTTCTTCTTTAATAGTCAACTTGTTTCGAAATAAGCATAATTATTGTATATAAAAAAAGGTGTAGCAAACTAGCAAATGGATTGATTGATAAAAAAATAATTTGTTTGATAAGATTATACTGTAGTATCTGATAATATATATGCAAAAAAGTAATTCTAAAGTGGACAAAAGATGAAATTAATAACCATATAGTTAAAATAAAAACAATACTGAGATAAATTTTTACCTGACAGAGATTGTAACAAAAGCGACTCTGTGGCCCAATGGATAAGGCGCTGGTCTACGAAACCAGAGATTCTGGGTTCGATCCCCAGCAGAGTCGTTTTTTTAATAATTCTACCCAAACCTTTTCTTTTGATCAATGAGTCCCTCCTCCTATAGTCCTATGCTTCCTGAAGGACTAAATCAGTAAGCTGACGTATCAAGTTTTTCTTTTTCGTGAGTGAATTCGATCATACCCATTATGCTGGGAAAAAAAGCTGTCAGAACACAACACCGAACCATTTTTACCAGAGATTGTCACACTAATATTTAGTACCCCTGAGGAAGAATGACATATGCTTAGTCGCCTATTCTCAGCATGGTTAATTTTGATTGGATGTAATGGCGGAGTCTTGAGATTAAGTAACTGAATAAGGCATCCAGTTGGAGACCTACAACACCATTCTGTTTGGTACACAGAAGTGGAAGTTTGAAAATGCGGCTTGGGAGACCAAAAAAGTCTCGAGAAATCATCCCAGTGGTAAGGAGTTGGTTGTTGGAAAGGTATTTGTACCAACTTAGGACGTTTCCAATGGGAAGAAGGATAGCATGGCCAGTGCGGTGAAAGATATTTCAATCTGGCATGGCATAAGAGCTAGCAATGAACACATCAATTTGAGATGATCGATATCCTTAGAAATAGTGAAAATGAAGCAGAGATAGTTTTAGGCAATACTGTGATGATTCCATTAATCATGCAAAAAAGTACAACACATACTAAAATGTTAAAGCCACTACCATAAACTTGAGGAAAACATGGAAGTGAAAAAGGAAAGGTGCCCTTCTAGTTGATACTCTTAAGTTGATTTCGGCGAAATGGCATGGTTTCTGATACCTTGGATTAGCCGTGTGACATTCTGGTAAGATGGTCCACCATCTTTGAGTGCCCTTCATGCTATCTTACTGAGCTCTTTAGCTCTCTTTCTTCTGTCTTCACCTTCACTCCCTTGTTCCATTCCTATCACTATAGCCTTGGTAATGTCCTCACTCGTCATTGCCATTTTCGGTTTCTTCACTTCTTCAATACTAACTTCGATTCTCAATACATTTACGACAAACTTCTCATTGTAGAACTGTTCTTAATTGATACTGAGGCCATGTTATCATGGGGACAATTCCTTCATGCTATCTTAGGACAAAATCGGCTCACACTCAACAATCTTCCCATTCTCAATCAGCTCAGCAAACCAATTATTTGCATAATCAGGAATCTCTCTTAAACCTGCGTCCACCATCTTAGTAAACTTGTCCATAGCCTCATCAACTCTTCCCAGCTGAAAATAGGCATCGATCAAAGTCTTGTGGGTATTAACATCAGGTGACAACGACTTAGCACACAACTCCACATACATCTTCTCAGCATCATCCACCATATCAATCTCACAATACCTAACAATCATATTATTAAAACCCGCAGTATCCATAGCAAAAGGCTTCGACTTGGCAGCCGTACCCGCCTTCTTAAACACACCATAAGCCTCTGTCGCCCTCCCCTCCTTAAAACACTCGTTGACCATTAAATTAAAAGTATCAGAATTGACCGCTTGTACGTACAACAGGCGGTGTGTGCCTATCCAACATACTCTCAAACAACGCTTGAGCCTCGGCTTTCCTACCCCATTTAAGCAAAACCTCCAAAAGCACGTACATTACAAGTAGCTGGAACCATCTTAAACTCTTTATCTAACAACGACCTATAATTCTCCATCGCTTCTTTCACCCTCCCTTTACTAAAAAAACATTCCATAAACGTCACGTGCACCGCCCCGTCATAAACCACACACCTCCTTTTCAACTCATCAAAAACCTCGTTGGCCTTTTCCAAATTATCCAACTTCAAAAACCCGAGTATCACATTATTAAAAACAAGTGACTGGACACGGTTGTGGAGACTAATGCGGGGGCCCACCAGGGCAGATGTTCTATCGGGTTGGTTTGGATCGCTGCGAGGTCGAGGAGTGTTTGGGTTGCGTTGGAGTGCGTTAAGTGGAGGTTCCATTCGGCGGTTAGGGATGAATGTGGTGGTTCTTGGTGTTTGATGGAGTTCTGAGATTGTCGCGGTGGTGGTGGTGATGGTGGATGGTGCATGGTGTTGGGAGAATGTAGAGGTGGTGGTGGTGAGACGGCGACGGAGGAGGAAACGAGAGAGAGACATGGAGGTGCACGGTGGTGGCGGTGGTGGTGGAAATGAGGGAGAGGGTTTATCTAAGGGGGTTTATGATTTTTCATACGGTGGAAACGGAGGAAAGAACTCTAGTACTCTACAATTAGTTGGCTTAAACCCTTTCAAAATGTTAAGTAGTAATCTACAACATAAATAAATATTTTATTGCACAGTGACATGTATGGTCGTAGATAACCAAAATTTGTTATAAACTTTTCACTGTTGAATCGCGACACAAAATTTTCAGCGAAATTCACCTTTAAAAACAAAACTCGTCTTTCAAAATCGGTATACAATATAAGAAAACTATCATTTTCACTTACTAATTCTGCGGAACATTCAGACGTCAAGCTATCAAGATAACTTTATCGTATAATGATAAAGCGTACCCGTACCTTAAATAATGAGATTTTAACCATTGAATGTTACAATGAGAGGAAAAAACCCAAATTTTATCGATCACTAAAAATTAAACTTTGAGTAAAACAAAAAATGCTTTTGATTAGTTGGGCGACCATGATTGACATCATTATCGTATCATATGTATTACTATGATGTATATAAGTCTTAAATAGATGTACTGTCTATTTTACTTGTTTTGTGAGTAAATTAATTTTAAAGTATAATTCATTTTCTGAAATTATAATGAGAACATTTGAATTTTTGTGGCTACTAATATACGTTAGTTGT